>NW_011481850.1:4547-6526 GCF_000754665.1 Bison bison bison | reverse complement strand
TATTAAATTGAGAATGAAATGATAATGTTCCCATCAAAATATTGCCTTTCTCATTATATCTACTATTTTATCAAATATATATATATGTAAAACCCTATATCATATACTGGACAAAGCTTTCTTGGAACATACAAAATTATAAAACAACAAGAAGTTAAAATGACTTGTTAGAGATTTTTTTCTTCATGTAGTTTCAGGACAACATAGAATATCTTGGGGTCAGAAATGCCAGTGTTGTAATTGTTAGACAATAACCCTGATATAATGCCTGAAGATCATTTCTAAGGAATTATACTTGAAATCTTGAGTCAACTTTTGGATTCACTTTAAGTTTAGCATCCCAAAGCCCATTGGCATAGGCAGTAAAAGTGATTTCTTTCAGAATTAAGATTGGTTTCAACCCTCTGTAGGTAGATCAATATTCCACCAAGTATTTCTGCAAATTCCTGGTATGGAGGGCATTTCTAATGGCCAGTCATGCTTCTGATTTCCTCCCTTCACTGTATTCTTATCTTCTGGCCCATGTCTCAGAATTGCTCCTTCATCTCCAACTTCCTTCTGTGCTTAATATGGTACACAGTACTCTTTTCTTTGGCCTGAAGCAAGTGCGAATACAGACAATGTGTTTAGGCAGAATTCTGCTGAAAAACCTATCTAACTACAAAATAGCAAGTTGTTCCAATTCAATGAGATCTATTTGTCTCTTAGCACCTTGTCAGAAGAGATTTTCCCCAAAGGGCTTCTTGACATTTTGCTGAGTCATCTCACTGTATTACACTGAACACAATGATGCTTCCCCATAGCTATTTCCCCAAAATCTAGTTACAGAGATATTCACCTCAACTGCAACAGCAACAACAAAATGCTATTGATACCTTTTCAGTGCCAAGAACTATGAAGACAGGAAGTCCTAAAAATAGGAGAAAGTTATTCGTTGCAGATAAAGTAAAGCAATTTTTTGAGGCCATCTAAAGGTGAAATGGGACAGCAATGATGCATTCATTCTGAGGTATGTTGGCACTGTGCTAGGCTCTCAGGATGTTGTTTTGGATGAAACAGCAAAAGCCCATGCACTTGCATAATTTATTCTCTAGGGAGACAAGTTATCCTATAAATAGGCAAGTTAACAGCTATGATGAGTGCTGTATAGAGTGTAAGTTTTTGTTAAAGCTATAAAACTTTAAAAAGTTTAAGTGCAGGGAACCTAATTTCAGTTGAAAACTCAAGGAAGGCCTCTGTGAGACGTAATCATGCACAGCATGTCTTCAAGGATGAGAAGAAGCTGGGCATGGGATGGACAAGGAGGAAGATGGACAAAGGGCCTGAGGTAAGAACTCTGGGTGGTTGAGGGAATGAAAGAAGGCCAGGTGTGATAAGCACAGGGAGGACGTTAGCAGGACGATGCAGGGCAAGGAGTTTGTGGAGGAAGACAGAGGTCAGCTCCTGAAGGACGTGAGATAATATTTTTAGTATAATGGGAAATCCATGAAGCATTCTGGGGAGAAGGTGACATGATCCAGTTGACATCTTAAGGAAATCACTCGATAGTTTAGGAAGACTAGATCGAAGAACAGCAATGAATAACAGTTATTTTCATAAATCTAGAAACATTTATGAAATTGGGGACAAATTACACATATTAGATATAAGAAAACGGACCTGTTAGGGAAGAGATGTCAGAAAATAGATACAACTTTTCTAATGAGAGAAGTGTCTATTAGGAGCGTGAGAATTCTAGAATAAAATTCCTAGAAGACAATGCATATATGAACTTTTTTGAGTAAGTACAGGTATCAACTACCTGAAATACCTTTTTCCATGTGATCATCAAATGGAACATCTAAAACTAATAATCCCATGTATCACAGCTATGTAAGGTCACTCAGAGGGAAGTTCATGGGGGCAAGGCCCAAAACTGCAGGTCTAATCTACACCGCCTTTGCCTTCACACATTGCCACACAGCTGATTGTGCTACTGC
>NW_011481850.1:866-1687 GCF_000754665.1 Bison bison bison | reverse complement strand
AGGACAGTGTCTCTAAACATTTATTCTCTCTCCTGTGTAGAATATTTATGCTGTCATCTGGCAGTGGTCCATTCAGCTGGGAATATTCAATGAAACAGGCTGTACTAGCATCAGATAATTTGGTATTTCCAAACAGATTCACTCGTGTCACTTTCCAGGTTGAAAGCAGTGCTGCAAGTGTGGAATGAGGCCAAAATAAGGGCTCTGCTTAGTAACCAGAAATAGGATGATGTTATAACATCACTATTCCGGCAGTCTCCCAGTCCCAATATGCCAGGATAGATGCTAAACATTAAAAAAAAAAAAGTGTAAACATTCTGCAACATACCAAGTGTTCAGGAATGGATGGAATAGCACAAATTATATTTCACACAGTGCTACAGAATTAGACACAGGAGAACACTTTGTTATGTCCCATAAAATGAACAAGAGCCTAGTCGATGACCCACAGTTCCAGTGTTTATTTAGCACATGATGCTCATCCACAAGCACGAAGCAATGCTTACACAATTTCCTGAGCAGCAACCCTCCTAATGGCATAAACTGGAATCAGCCCAAATGACCTTCCATTGGAGAAGTGCCTAATTTACTCAGTGGAGGAAGATGCACAGGGATATTACACAACAGAAGAATGAAAGTACAGCAGCTGCATTACTGCAAATATGCATACTCAGTTGTTTCAGTCATGTCCGACTGTTTGCACCTCATGGACAGTAGCCTGCCAGGCTCCTCTGTCCATGGGATTTCCCAGGCAAGAATACTGGAGTGGTTTGCCATTTCCCCCTCCAGGGGATCTTCCCCACTTAGGGATCAAAACTGCG
>NW_011481850.1:0-728 GCF_000754665.1 Bison bison bison | reverse complement strand
CGTGTATCCCAATGTTCATCGCAGCACTGTTTAGAATAGCCAGGACATGGAAGCAACCTAGTTGTCCATCAGCAGATGAATGGATAAGAAAGCTGTGGTACATATACACAATGGAGTATTACTCAGCCATTAAAAAGAATACATTTGAATCAGTTCTAATGAGGTGGATGAAACTGGAACCTATTATACAGAGTGAAGTAAGCCAGAAAGAAAAACACCAATACAATATAATAACACATATATATGGAATTTAGAAAGATGGTAACGATAACCTTGTATGCGAGACAGCAAAAGAGACACAAATGTATAGAATAGTCTTTTGGACTCTGTGGGAGAAGGCGAGGGTGGGATGATTTGGGAGAATGGCACTGAAACATGTATATTATCATATGTGAAACGAATCGCCAGTCCAGGTTCCATACATGATACAGGACGCTTGGGGCTGGTGTACTGGGATGACCCAGAGGGATGGGATGGGGATCGGAGGTGGGACAGGGTTCAGGATGGGGAACACATGTATACCTGTGGCGGATTCATGTCAATGTATGGCAAAACCAAAACAATATTGTGAAGTAATTAGCCTCCAATTAAAATAAATAAATTTATATTTAAAAAAAAAGGCTGAGAGCCAAAGAACTGATGCTTTTGAACTGTGTTGTTGGAGAAGACTCTTGAGAGTCTCTTGGACAGCAAGGAAATCAAACCAGTCAATCCTAAAGGAAATCAAC
>NW_011481849.1:9042-10030 GCF_000754665.1 Bison bison bison | reverse complement strand
AGCCACTGATTAAATTGCTTATACCATATTGGTGTATTGATTTCTAATTTGCTGTTTTTGTCTTCTGCAAAATGTCTATCTGCACGAGTATCAGAATTATTTTTTGTTAAGTTTAAAAAATTCAGGGAATAAAGAGTTAAAGATAATAGTACTTGAGGGTTCATGGGATAAGAAGTGTATCTCCTCTTCTATACTCCCCCTTTCTGTTTTAATAAATGAGTTTTTAGGGTGCGGTGGGCTCTTTCAATAATGGCTTGATCCTGAGGATTATAGGGTATTCCTGTAATGTGTGTTATGTTCCATTCTGATAAAAATGAACGAAACGAATGTGAGGTGAATGCAGGTCCATTGTCTGTTTTCAAGACAGAAGGAATCCCCATAATGGGGAAGGTGAGTAAGAATGCGGAAATGGTGTGTTTACTGGATTCTCAAGAGACCAGGTACTGTCCAGATAAAGCTGGAAAATGTATCTATTGAGACAAAAAGTAAAGAAAATTTTCTTTAAGGAGCAGTGAGTGAAGTCAGATTGCTAAAGGGAATTAGGTTGTTGCCCCTGGAGATTAACTCCTGAAATCGTAGTTTGTAAGTGCAGAGGGGCACAGACATCACAGGTTTTAATAATATGCCGTGTTTCAGTGAGAGGAATATGGTATTTAGAGTGCAATCTGTTAGCAGTGGTATGAAGATTAGCATGTTCATCATTGGCAGATGTAAAAATGGGAGCTATGAGCCTGTCAACAGCATCATTTCTTGTGACCAGAGGGCCAGGTAAACCTGAATGAGCACATATATGTGCAATAAAGAAAGGTTCTGTACGTGAGCGAATTAAAGCTTGAGTCTGTGAAAAGAGAGTATATAATTCTTCATCTAGGTTGTATAAAAAGGCGGTAACAAAATCAGGAAAAAGGGAAGCAAGGTATTTGGAATCAGTATATACGTTGAAGGATAATGGTTGAAGCGACAAAAGAGCATATAAAGCATATAATTC
>NW_011481849.1:4724-5404 GCF_000754665.1 Bison bison bison | reverse complement strand
GGTCAGCCCATCCTCTGAGAAATTCTATACAGTAAGGAGAAGTAGGTCCATACAGAGTGCATGCTTTCTTAAAGCTAGACAACATGCCAAAATCTAGATTAGCCCAAGTATTTTGGCCTTGGGCAGGTTGATTAAATTGCATTGGGAAAGCGAAAGTGCAAGCAGGCATCTCCCGAGGAGGAGTGAAATGATTAGTACGAGCAAAGTTAGCAACTGCTGTTACAGGCGGAGCAGAAGGAAAAACCTTAGATTTGGGCTGTCTGTTGAATGAAATGACCTCTGTTCTAAGTGGTTTCAGTTAGACATATCCTGTATATATAGTCTCTAAGTTGTTTTTCTAAGGATTGTGTCTGATTGAGCATAACATTCTTATATTTCAAAGGACCTTGCGTATCTTGTTCCTTAAGCTCATATTCATGTAAAGATTGAATAGGTTTTACTTCCAAATCAATGTTATGTCCTTCAATTTGTTCTATGACAGCCCGTATGAGTGACCAGGTAACGCTTGCTGATATGCTCGCAAAACATTATTTTTAACCCTTTTCTATATGTCTATATTGAGTGTCCCTTTTTCTGAGAACCATGAATTGTTCCAGTAAAATATGATAGCAGTCGTTCAACTGATCTCTTGAAACATTAACACCATTTTGTTTCAAAAAATGATGCATTATAGAAATGAA
>NW_011481849.1:0-543 GCF_000754665.1 Bison bison bison | reverse complement strand
CTGTTTTAGGGACAGGTTGGGGATATGTAAAACACATTGAACGTATTGAATATGTTGTTCACCATCTAAACAAGGTAAGATGACACTGGAACAGAATTTTCTCAAAGAGTAGTCAAGCTCCTAGATAGTGCAGGTTAGTAGGGGTCGTGCAAACCAAGTTTAGATCTCTATTTTCTTCCTGATGTAAACTAGTAACTTCTGCATATTATTTATTTCATTTTTATTGAATATTTTTACTTCTACCAGATTCCTTTTCTTCATAAAATTGATTTGGTAATCATATTCCAGTTTTATTTATTGCTGTTTTAGGATTTTAAAGTTACAGTTTTGGTAGATGTAAAAGAAACCCGACATGCCTCTTGAGAAATTTGTATGCAGGTCAGGAAGCAAGCGTTAGAACTGGACATGGAACAACAGACTGGTTCCAAATAGGAAAAGGAGTACATCAAGGCTGTATATTGTCACCCTGCTTATTTACTTATTAACTTATATGCAGAGTACATCATGAGAAACGCTGGACTGGAAGAAGCACAAGCTGGAATC
>NW_011481848.1:9421-10588 GCF_000754665.1 Bison bison bison | reverse complement strand
AAAAAAAAAAAAAAAAAAAAAAGTAAAGCAGGCTCTGCCTATTCTCTTCTGCTGAAAAATGAAGAAGGAAAAACCTTCACACGAGCTGGATTGAGATGAAAAATCCTTTGAGGAAATTGAGATTCCAGGGACCGTGAGCAAATTGGATGCCATTTGTCGAACAGAACGTCCCTGCAAAGCCAGGGAATATTTCTAGAAAATCAGCGATCCGTGTAATGGGCTGACACATTGGAGAAAGCCGAGTGGCAGGAAAGGGGGGTAATTAACCCTCCTTGCGGCCACATTTGGGAGACTTATGAGTAACCATTGACAACTCTGCCCTTGTTAGGAGCTGTCTGCCTGCCTTTGCCCACTGTGAGCCTCACCATCTTTGGGCCATTTGCAGCCACCTCCAAGGTGGACCCTGGCTCTGCATTTGAAGGAAAAGCCCTCTCTCTAGTTCCCCTTTTTGGCTGCATCAAAAGAAGCACAATGTGGAACTGGTCCAAGACGGGGCATTCTCTGCTCCACTGAACTTATTCATGAGAAGGAAGTGTGTAAGTATGCCTGGTAGGAACTGAAACAGCATCTGAAGCCCATCACTTCAACACGTATCCCCTTTATCAGCTTAAGTTAAATATATTGGGCATGAGGCTCTCTGTTAGGGAGAACAGTGCCGAATCTGTTCCACTGTTACCTGTCTTTCTGCTTCACTATGGTTTTCATAGTAAAGTGAGTCTCCTTCCTGGGAGAAATGGGGCTTTTGATTAGGCTTTTAAACATGAGTGATCCATTGTAATCTCGTATGATTGAGACACAAAAAAGGAAGTTTGAGCAGGGCACAGTAGGAGCAAGAGAGCTTAAATCAGCCTCTTCTCTTGTAGTCCTCAACCGACCTTCTTCTGCTTGAATACGTAATCCACCTCAGAACCCTCATCTTCCAGAAGTTTGCCTTGATTTAAGTGGATGTGAGAGAAAAGTCCAGTCCATTCTCAGCTAAGCTCACAAGCAGCTGGACTTAAAACTCCTTTGTTTCTTAGGGAGAAACTTCCCTTATGGCCTTGTGGCAGCATGGGGAAGCTTGCAACTCTTAGGAGACAATCTTCTCTGGGAAGCCTTCCATATTAATGAAGAATTGAGTAATATTGTCCATAGAAATAGACAATTAGAGCTTAATTGACAAACCAA
>NW_011481848.1:4143-5553 GCF_000754665.1 Bison bison bison | reverse complement strand
AGAAGGGAATGTCAACCCACTCCAGTATTCTTGCTTGGAGATTCCATGGACAGGGGAGCCTGGCAGGCTACAGTCCATGGGGTTGCAGAGTCAGACACGACTGAGTGACTAACATACGCACACACAGCAATTAGAGTAACTCTCTTACAGGCCAAATGATATTATCACCTTAATTTTCAAATGAGAAACTTGAAACTGAGTGACGCCAAGTGACTTTGTACAAAGCCAGACAGCAAATCCAGGGCAGCACCAGAATGAAAACCCAGGTCTCCAGATCCGCTGTTCTGTTCACAACACCAGTTTGTGTCTAGCAGTTCTTTGAGGAAGCCAGTGCCTTCTCTTGAATAGAAGCCCAGTGCTTTGCACATGTGGAGAAGGAAATAGTAACCTACTCCTGTATTCTTCCCTGGCGAATCCCATGGACAGAGGATCCTGACAGACTACAGTCCATGGGGTCCCAAAGAGTCGGACACAACTGAAGTGACTTAGCATGGCTTGCACAGCTTTGCACATGGCAGCCACGTAACATGTGAGATGATCTGAGTAGATGAATAAAGAATTTTGTAATCAGAATTCCAAAGACAGGCAGTATACTATTTGGGAGTTAAAAGATAGAGTCTAGGACTAAAATTATTCTGGAACCTAAATAAGCTAAGCCAAAGGAAATGTGTGAGGAAGGCTAAAAATATGTGCCTTTATGTGCATGCTTCTTAGATTTCCCTGACTTATCAGAAGGATTGGAATGCCCTCATAGTCTAATGGAGAGTGAACTGTGCTCTAAGTCAGGAGACCTGGCTTCTGGTCAGTTCTATTGCTCACTGTGTGGTGTTGGTTGAGTCATTCACGCTCTCTCTGAACTAAAGATTCTCTACTCTCTGAGAGGAATTCTTCCCTTCTGGACAGCAAACTAAAGGATGGGAGAATAAGGGGTTGTGCAGCGGGGAGGGCAAGGGAAACCAGAAAAATGAAAGTGGAAGTGTTAGTCCCTCAGTCACGTCCAACTCTTTGGACCCCATAGACTGTAGTCTGCAAGGCTCTTCTGTCCATGGGATTCTCCAGGCAAGAATACTGGAATGGGTTGCCATTTCCTCCTCCAGGGGATCTTCCCGACCCAGGGATTGAACCTGTCTCCTGAATTGCAGGCACATTCGTTACTGTCTGAGGCATCAGGGAAACCAAGGCTCTGTCTTTAGTATTTGGAGCACACCTGGACTTTTATCATTGTCACAAGGTCTTTGCAAAAAGCGTTTTACTCATTTAAGATTTATAGCGTGCTACTTCCCAGAAGGGTAGTTATAGGTTCTATATGAAAGAATGGGATTCCCTGGTAGATCAGCTGGTAAGGAATCCACCTGCAATGCAGGAGACCCTGGTTCAATTCCTGGGTTGGGAAGATCCCCTGGGGAAGTG
>NW_011481848.1:0-371 GCF_000754665.1 Bison bison bison | reverse complement strand
ATAAAGAGAAATAAGCTATATACTCAAAAGTGAAGGACTTGGGTTTTTCTTGGCTTTCCGTTTTCACTGGCTTCAGTAGCCTGAAAAATGAAGTCTTAAAGCCCTGAGGAATTCTGACTGAGACTTCAGTTCTAGAAACCCAATTTTCAGAGATATAGGACATTTTTTTTCTGTAGTGACTGCTACATCATGCCCTTCGTTCTGCTTCAAGTTAGATAAATGTCAGAAGAGAAGTACTTATGCTTTTAATTTTTTCTTCACTATTATAGTAGCCTTTAAAAAAATACTCCGAAAGGAATTTGTTTACTTGATTTGTCCTCTTATATAATGAACAGCAAAGATTCATCTCTCCCTGTCCACTGACTGTATGT
>NW_011481847.1:19801-20955 GCF_000754665.1 Bison bison bison | reverse complement strand
CCATCTCCATTAACTTTAAGATATGTCTAATGTTTAAACAACATGGTTTCTAATTTTGAGGTATCTTTTTGCAAATGAGGCTGTTCTGTCAGCTTGTTTTTACAATTGCGATCATCACACACAGAAATAATAAATACAGCAAAATAATACCTAGGGATCTACTAACATTTTTCTTTTTACTGATTTACCAGTAATAAGATCACAAAAAATTAAAGGCTGCTGTGTTTCTAAAAAATAAGGGCTTAAATATATATACATGATACATACCCCTACAACACTATTATTACACCAAAATTCATTTCTTAGTATTAAGGATCTAGTTCAAATTTCTAGTTTCATAAACATCATTAACATTTTTATAATTTTTTCCCCATAAATCAGGATCCAAATAAAGCTCACACATTGTAGTCTACCTTATTTTTTTCCTACATCAATCCTTTTGGATTCAGTAATCCCTTTATATGGCAGGCATTATTTAATGTCTCTTGAAGTAAAATTCATAGATAATAAAACCTACCTCTCCTACTATTAAAAAATTCACTGTAATGCCTTTAAGATAATTTAAAAACAATTTTTTTAAATAAAATAAGATAGGCTTTTATATATAAGTGCTTCTAATGACTCTACTAGAAAAAACCAATGTGTGCCTATTTATAATAAGAATGCCTGGATTTAAGCTAAGCAAGCAGTAAATTCAGAAGTTATTCCGTAAGTACAAGAAAATGGAAGAGCAGATGAATTGATAAACAATGGAATAAAAATAAGTATTAGAAGAAGTATCAGGATAGATGTACTTGATATGTCACTCTAATACTTTCTGTTCAACATTTATTGAAAGGAACCTCAGCTTTTTGGAGAAATGGTAGAATCTAGAGCTGAGGAGGGAAAATTTAAGATGAGTGTGGAGCATCTTTTGCCAGAAGGTAAGGAAGTGCTTAAAAAACACAATGATAAGAGCATGTCAAAGACTTGGAGCCCTTCTGAAAGAGCTGTCAGTGGCTGAAGCTGGAACAATTTGAGCAATGCAAGCAGTTTTGAATTTTAACTCAATGTATAATGTAAGTATTGAGGAGTCTATACTGATGTAAATAAATATCTGGATAAACAAATGAGGGAGGAAAGAAAAAAATCTCCCATACAGATAATTTCAAATA
>NW_011481847.1:19465-19701 GCF_000754665.1 Bison bison bison | reverse complement strand
ATAATTTATGTAGAAACATCCCTCTCAAGGAAGTGACACATAACTCCACACTTTTTGATCCTGAGCTCACTTGGTGACCTGTTCTGAAGACTAATGTGTGGGAAGGGAAAGTACAATTTCAGTGGACGAACCGAGTGAACTCTCTGTTCGCCACCCGATCACCGTTTGCATCATCAGTAATAAGTGATGTTCATCGCAAGTACTTTTGATATGATATGATGTGGTGAGAATGGCAC
>NW_011481847.1:14496-16648 GCF_000754665.1 Bison bison bison | reverse complement strand
GAAGAGTGTGCTATTCTAAACCTTGTTAACAAAGCCTAATTACCAACACTTTCTAATTGTAGTTTCTGTTTCCTGCAGACATTGTGTAGGAATGTTAAACAAGGCATGAACATTTTTTAGCAAATAAATGTGGTTTATAATTATTGATTTTAACCTGAATATATAAGTGAAGCGAATATATAAATGTGTATATAAATATGCATTCATGTTTACTTAGGGGAGATATTTGCCTAGGGTAGATTTGCTGAAATTGAATATAACCAAATGAACTTTCATCATTGCTTTTCTACAAGGAAATCACCATTTTTCTTTTTGTCACTAAAGGTAACACTATTTTCATTGTATTATGGGGTCATGTCCTGTGTTTAGTGGGCTTCCCTGGTGTCTCAGATGGTAGACTCTGCCTGCAATTTGGGAGGCCTGGTTTCCATCTCTGGGTTGGGAAGATTCCCTGGAGAAGGGCATGGCAACCCACTCAGGTATTCTTGTCTGGTGAATCCACATGGACAGAGGAGCCTGGTGGGCGACAGTCCATGGGATTGCAGAGAGTAGGACATGACTGAGCAACTAAGCAAAGCACAGCACAGTGTGTTTAGCAGCTGAGTTTTGGGTATGAGAGTGTTTGTAACTTAATACCTCCTTTGGTCACATCTCTGAGAAATTATATTTGATTTCAAAATAGAACTACTTTAACACTTGCATTTTATTCCTGTATCTTTTTTTTTAATTAATATTATCCTTGTTTTCTATTTTACTGGCATGAAAATTTTCTGAAAGGAGTAGGCTCTGGTAATAAGTAGGTAAAACTGTGACCAGGAATTTGATGCATTAACTTGTTTTTTTCTTGCCACAATAAATTGAAATGTTATATTGATCACAATTTCAGCTTATTTGATTCTTTGCCATTAATCCACATCTATGAAAGTGTGAAGTTCTGCTGATGTTAATGTGAATATCTGAGAATTGTCTCCCTGTCTTGCTGCTAAATGTCCTTCTCTTTTCCTGACTTCATGCTCTGACTACCAGCCTAGATATACATTAATGTATTATCTATGAAATGCTTTTGTTTTTTGTGCAAAGTGTTTCTTAAACTATGCTCACATGAATGAAGGAAAGTTTATTTTGTTTTTTCTGCTTTATTTTTTTTGTTTTAGTAAGGTAACAATGTTTTGCATTTTAAGAAAACTTAAAAAAAACAATCTGTGTAGATTGTAAGTTAAATATCAAAGCTTTGAAGCCATCTTTGAATATGTGATTAGAAATGATGGGTTGGCTTTCCAAGATTCTCCTATATCATAGACAGGATAGAATCTGTCCCAAGGTAGGTGGGCAACATTTAGATTGAAATTGTTTTCATAACTTTCCAATGATACTTTTCATAACAGAAGTACACAGATTTAGGATGACTAGCTATTACAGTAATACAGTCTCATAATAATTAAAAACAGAATGTTAGAAGCAAATAGTGTGATTTTCATGACTTATGAAATACAGATGGTAAGAAGAAGACTTGGAAGCTTTTTCAGAGTGCAGATGGACATGAGTTCTTCAGAGAAGTTAATTAAGAGTAATCATTGTATAGTAACTACTGTCTTGTAGGCTGCCATGAATTTAATATTCTACCTTCCCCAATAAAAATGCCAGATGATGTATTTAAGGCTGCTGAAAGCATCTTTATCACCTGTAGGCATACCAAAAGACTTACTCACCTTTTGTACCCCACTCTTCCCCCATCTCTACATGTCATAAATGTATAAAAATATGAATAAAAAGATAATCAAAGGGAAAAATATCTAGTAGGAAGCACTGTATAGTGAAAACAATACAAGTTATCTGTAGGACTGAGTTGGAACTGAAAATCTCCAGTTTTGGTCCAATTTAAATTCTGTTCCATTGTGTGTTTTTAACTCACCTCCTCATTTCTCAAGCCTTCAATTTCTTTTTCTAAAAATGAGGGTAAGGAAAATGTGCTTTATAGAGACTTCTGAAGAACAGTCAACATGTAGTCTGAGTAGAAATTGAGTAACATTTTTACACTGGCAAAAGTAGTTTATTAATTATTGAACAATATTTTAAAATGATATTTATGAAAAAGAATTTTAAGTATTCCAATTTAGAAATAAATTGCTGTATATAGCTCACATATACGAAG
>NW_011481847.1:14037-14396 GCF_000754665.1 Bison bison bison | reverse complement strand
TTTTTCCTTATGTGAGTCAAATGATCACTTAAGTAATTCAGCCTAATTATTAGAATGGTATATCTCGTTCTCCCTGCCGGGAAACCAAATACTAAGGTCCAAAAGGCATTGCTGTTGATGCCTTACCATCCGTGTCTATGTCTCAACTGGTATGAGCCTCATCTCAGTAGGAATCCTTGCATATCATGATTCCTCACACTTCTCAGCTTTATTTTACCAAAAGGTTTATGATCACAGAAATTTCATTTTTCAGACATTGTCAGAAGATTGGAATATAAGTTTTATCAACACAGGCATATACATGCTGATCAAAATCGTTAAACACTGGAACTGTACAATGAAAATAACAGGCACTTATG
>NW_011481847.1:10459-13900 GCF_000754665.1 Bison bison bison | reverse complement strand
ATTAAGAATGTATTGACTTTTCATGGGGAAACAGTCAATTGTAAGAAACAAATGTACCAATTCAGCTGAGCTTGGATCACTGAAAACAAGAGAGAATCACTGACAAAACAATGCCTTTTCTCATTCGTGTATCACAAGTGGTATTTGGATGGAGGACAATTGAGAAGCATTAAGACTACAAATTAGTTCCCATGTTTTGTATTACGGAATGGTTGTTGGAAAGTGTACTTTCCCAATGCTAGTATGCTATATATTTTTTTAATTACCAGCAGTTTTGTTTTTCTCCTTATGTTTCACATCTGTGTTTCCCTTGGAAAAATGCTCCATATATCCAAATTGGTATACTCGTGTAAATGATGTCAGCTCACATATAAAATTTAGTGTAGAAGAATTTTTTAAATACTGCAATTAAGAGCTTCCTTTTAATCAGTGTAACAGTGTAACAATGCTGCCTTTAAAACCTTTGAGAAATATTTTTCTTCATGATTTTGTTATTACTACTTTTCCTCCATCTTTTTGATTTTGTGTGATAAATGACAAAAGACAATAATATGCCATATTTTATTCTTTTCATTCAAACTTTGAAGATCATTTGGACTTTTTTGGTCACCCCTGAGCCATTTATAGCTCATTTTTTAAAACCATTTAAATTTTAAATTAAACAAATGACTTTTGAAAAATGAGATCATGTAGTTAAGATAGCTATCAGAGTTACCGAGGGAAATAATTTGAACTTCTGGTTTTCTTTGCCTTAAAAGAATATTGGGTGACATGTTCTCCTTTAAAACTGGATTATAAATTTTAAATTCCTTCTTATATTTGGTTTAGAAGCAATGAATGATGAGCATTCTTGATTTTCTTTATATCTACTTTAGTGACAGTTGGGACTTCTGAATTTTTAGAAGGTTTAATTTTTTTCCATCCTATAAATTGAATGTCAGGCATAAAACTTCATGTACTTTACATAAAGAGTTGTTATGTAACAAAAGCAGAAGCTGTATTTTTGATGTTGTAGGTGGATCTGAATCCTTCAGGTCTGTGCCATCATTGCCAGATTACTTTTACAAATTCTGGTTAGCAGATTGCTCAGATGGTAGGTTACAAATTTCTCCTCTTTCTCCCTTTTCTCCCTTTTTCTATAATCTTTCACTACTAAAAACTGTAACAAGTTTTGCAAGAAGGTCATTGAGCAAATACCTTCTGATCCCTTGGATAGACTAACTCCTCACACTCTTTCTCTGCCTACTTCTTGGTAATATTAAAAAAAAAAATTTCAGGTAGCTGAAAAGTCATACTATATAAAAATAAAAATATGAATTACAAATGCTCTCACAAGACAAGGAAAGCATAGATTAGAGTATGTGGTATATGCAAGTTGATACAGACTATCTTGACAAAAACCCCAATGCTTTTTGTTCTTGGTGTTCATTTTTAAATCATCCCTTTAAAATCAGGGTCTGTGTAATGTTCTTTCAAGTTATTTCTAGATATGTGCAAATTAATCAAACAGATTTGTATTAATGGATGTAGTGCAAATATGTCCCTTAAATTCTTAGCAAATGTTACAGATATTTTTATAAACCTTTAACATTTATGGTATTAATTATATTTGACAGGGAAATTCTTACTTAGGTCCCTTTATTGAAACATATCAGTTAAAACAGTTTGTAACACTTCTTTCATAAGAACATGCTTATTTGTGTGTACACTGACACACTTGTTCTCTGTGAAATAAATTGATAAGAAAGAACTTGTAGAAATCTCTTATTACATGTAACCAACTGAACTCAGATTGGTTAAGGACTTGTCTAGATTCACATATCTTTTTAGTAACAAAATTACAAAAAGACAGCTCAGAAAAAGTGTGAGGCATACATCTTTTCATTGTTATAAGGACATCTCTGTTAGGAACAAAATTAATTATTTTGATCACTGGTGTCAAAGCTAGAACACGTCTTGATTAACACATGCAACAAGCCTACTTCATAAAAAATCCCCTCATTAAGAATGTTTGCTTTAGATTTCATTTATCATAAATCGAATATAAGATTCAGAGAATGCCAGATCCCATTTGTAAGGAGTTAAAAATGCTATTAACTGCTAGAAACACTTCTGATAGTCTTCAAATCTCTGTGTGCTGTGATTCAGTGATTTTTAAATATCATTTTCTAAGGCAATGCTGTTTGTTAGTATAGTCCAGGGCAACAGGATTAAATCCAAGTCTGAACACACAGTGGATTTTGTGGTCTGTTTAGAGCTGTAAATGGTTTACTTTGCTGAATTGTCTATTACAATTCACTTATTTTAATTATTTGCCATTTTAATTATGAATGATATACATGTTCCTGAATCTCTACATGTAGAATAAGTTTTGGCTTTATATTCTTTAACTATATAATTTAAGTAACCTCAGCATTCTGCTAGAATTAATATAATAGAATAAATTGGTCCCAACCAAACACAAATAGCTGTCTTTGATACATCAGAAAAGTACATTTGAAAGATCAGGACCACTGAATTATTTTAAGATTTGTTCGTTGAGTTGACTTATTGTGATGTCCTCCTTGATATCTATTTTAAACAGTGCTTTCTTCTTCTGTGTAGTAGATATTGCATCACTTATACTGTTCTCATTGCTTTCTCTTTCTGACATTCCTTTATCTCAGTGTTAAAGCCACACAGTTGGAGTCTCTGATAAGTATATTAATGCCAAATAGGGAGACGTGAGTAAATAAAAATACTTAACAAAATGGAAACAAACATATAAATGGATTTTTTTAAAGTTTGAAACGTGTGGGTCTCTTGTATTAGGTGTGCTGTCACGTATTCAATAACTAGATGAAAACAAAGTATTTTTTCTTTCACCACTGAAATACCATTGTGTTTTCCATTCTAAATTTCCTTCTAATGGCATTTACTGTCCTTTAGGAATTACTTTTTTTTACATGTTAATCTAGATACTGTATTTTTCTAGCTTTGTCATCCTTTTAAGAATGGCAAAAATTTGTAAGTTAATTGCTTGAGAATGAACTGTGGCGTTATGCACATTTTCTGATAGCTGCTGTTAAAGATGGAATGATAATGCTTTTCCTGCCACCATAAGAAATGTGGTCACCTCAGGACAAGCACTGAGTCATACTTCTGGGACCAGTAGGAAAAGTTCACATCATTGGCAGCCACCCGGGCTCTTCATGTTCCATGACAAATGGCAAACGGGCACATAGTGTAACTGAAGTGTTTCTCAAATGTATAAGTCCCAGGAAAATTAATGTTAAGGAGTGTAAAACTTAATTCTGTGACTGCTTTTGAACCAGCAGTTTTGAGTTATTAATTTAGTTATGCTTGTTTCACAAATTTATAATTGTGTTTTAACTAAATTTATATTATAACTTGAAATGGTAAAACTAAAGCACCTTGTATAGTGAAGAGCTAAAGAATTAG
>NW_011481847.1:9981-10359 GCF_000754665.1 Bison bison bison | reverse complement strand
CAGTAGTAGAATAATAGAAAACTTAATTGATTACCCTCATAAATACCAATAAAGTTTGGTACCAAAAACTGCCCACTTCCACCTACTCAAATAAACAACCTTAAAGCATAAATTCTACTTTAGAGTATTTTACTAATATTATGTGTTAGTACAATTAAAATAAGCACCTTATTAAAATAAAACCTTTAATTGAATCTCTTTGTTAATGTACATCTTCAAGGCACCTTACATTTTTTATGCAGAAGTTAATTGTATGTATATCCTTCAAATGAAAGGAAGTTTGTTTTAGAGACATTTTTCTCTTTTTGTAGTTTTACTTGAAACATGTAATTTGCTAAGTATATCAGAGCTAATTCTGTATGGTTGGGTAGTATTTTT
>NW_011481847.1:7668-9881 GCF_000754665.1 Bison bison bison | reverse complement strand
AACATATGTTGCCTACATAATTAGGTATTTTTAAAAGTTGCTCTGAGAACATTGGAATCTAACATGAAAACCTTTTGGGATAGTTCAGTTATTTTTCCCCTCAGGTAATCAGAATGTCCCCATTCTAAATTAAAGTTTTGACAGTTTTTTACTATTTAATCACATTAACTTAAACTCCTGTAAGGCCTGTCCACCATCACCATTGTATAACCACCTCCAGTAATCTACTCAGTGGTCACTGTATTACACAGTCTATTCCAGTAGTCACTTTATTACAGTGGCAAAAATGTAGACTTTGAAGCTAAATATACCTAGATTTAAATTCTAGTTTTGCTACTTATTGATTGTTTGGATTTGAGCATATAATAACCATTTTCTCCTTTTTAAAATGAGGACATAACAACACCTCCCCTAAAGACCATTGAGATTTAAATGAAGTAATCTATGCAAATGATATACTGATTATTGGTACTTACTAGGTTCTAACATTGGCTGTTATTATTACCACCACTAATACCACCTATAAAAGAGGGTTGTAGTCTGAGAGTGCTAATATATGCAAAGATCGTAGTAGAAACTGGAAAAGTATTGGTTATTATTGTTACCACTAACAACACAAAGCCACCACGCTAGCCTACAAATAATTTATTACTGTAATTGATGCTGAATGTAAATCATCAAGTATTTTTTGAGCTACTTCAATTTAATTTTACTGAAATAATAAATGAATTTTAAGTATAATGAAGCTGGAAAACAAGATTACTGAGAAGATAAAAATAAAGATTCCATAAACAGTTTACATTTGAGTCAGAATCAAGACTCTGCCAGGAACGGACCATTCAGTTCAACATGGCTTACTCATACAAAAATTTCTGTTTATATGCTTCATGCTTTAATATACTTGAATTTAAAGTCATACTTCTGAAATGTAGAGCTTCACATATTTTCATATGGCGAAAATATAGTATTTAAGTCAGACTTAGCAATGTCTGAGTTTCAAAAGACTTTCAGAGTTGTATCTGGCACATTTATACAATAACTATTTTTGAATGAACTAATGAGTAAAATCACCTCAATAAATAAAAAGTGATCTAAGATAAGTACTGCTCTTAACTTCTGTTTCATATGTAAATTCAGCTACAGCGCAAAGAATATTTTTCTTCCACCCTTTTAAAGATTAAGAAAGATAAATTTTTATTTAATCTCAGGGCAGAGACTTTCTTTTTATTGGTTTGTGTAAATTAAGTATTTTATCGAAAGCTTTTCTTTTATGAACTAGAGTTCAAATGTTGCGTGAATAAAACCCAAGTCAAAATATATAAAGAAAATATTTTAAAATGAATAAATGTTCTTAATTGTTTTGGGGCAACCTTACTTAAATTTGGGGGGGTCATTATGAATGATAAGAAAGAGTAGATGAAAGACTTTTAAACTTTTAGGTGTTTTAGTCACTTCTTTCTTCCTTAGGTCTTTACAAGTGTTTTTATAGTAGTAGAAGCATGCAAATACATTTTAAAATCTTTTAGTGCTTCTTTTTAAGAACACTCTGGAATTTAAGCCTACAGCTATACCTTGTTCAAGCTAGTGTCTTTTGGCCAAGATGTATCTTTTCTAAGCAGTGATTTGCTGAATTAGGGGTTCTCTAATAAGCCAGGATGTTAGTAATACTAACAGAATGATGAGCTTAGAAAAGTAGGTTAAGAATTGTCCACTAAAAGGATAGTCCAGTAGCAGGAATCTTAAGTGTTCAGTTCAGTTCAGTTATTCAGTCATGTCTGACTCTTTGCGACCCCATGGACTGCAGCACACCAGGCCTCCCTGTCCATCACCAACTGCCGGACTCTACCCAAACCCATGTCCTTTGAGCCGGTGATGCCATCCAACCATCTCATCCTCTGTCGTCCCCTTCTCCTCCTGCCCTCAATCTTTTCCAGCATCAGGGTCTTTTCAAATGAGTCAGCTCTTGACGAAAGCCTCTTGATGAGCCTCTTGATGAAAGTGAAAGAGGAGAGTGAAAAAGTTGGCTTAAAGCTCAACATTCAGAAAACTAAGATCATGGCGTCCAGTCTCATCACTTCATGGCAAATAGATGGGGAAACAGTGGAAACAGTGGCTGACTTTATTTTTCTGTGCTCCCAAATCACTGCGAATGGTGACTGCAGCCATGAAATTAAAAGACGCTTACTCCTTGGAAGGAAAGTTATGACCAACCT
>NW_011481847.1:6824-6948 GCF_000754665.1 Bison bison bison | reverse complement strand
CAGAGGATGAGGTGGTTGGATGGCATCACCGGCTCAATGGACATGGGTTTGGGTAGACTCCGGGAGTTGGTGATGGACAGGGAGGCCTGGCGTACTGCTGTTCATGGGGTCGCAAAGAGTCGGA
>NW_011481847.1:3850-5690 GCF_000754665.1 Bison bison bison | reverse complement strand
TAAATTTTTATACTTATTTGACATAATTTAATTTTTTTGTGCTTGATTTACCATCTTGATTATGTTTAGGACATAATTTTTAAATTAATCTCGATGGAGGTGAGTTTGAGTGAACTCCAGGAGTTGGTGATAGACAGGGAGGCCTGGCATGGTGCGATTCATGGGGTCACAAAGAGTCGGACATGACTGAGCAACTGAACTGAACTGAGGCTTATGGATTTAGCTACCTGTCTTCTAGGAAGCAAATGTATGTTGAGGAAGATTTTTACTTATGTAACTTAGTTTATCAAGTAACTTGCTTTCATATTTTATAATAAAAATATAATTTTAGAGAATGTAAAAATTCTCTTTTAAGTCTATTTCAGTTTATTTTTATGTACTGATGATGTCATTAACATTTTAATTATTGAACCATTAGGGCATCTGCACCCATTATTGTTTATACATTTCCTGAAAGCTTTGTTGTGTTTCTCTGAAATGCATGAAGGGCTTGCCTGGTAGCTCAGTTGGTAAAGAATCTGCCTGTCTGAAGCAAGCCTCTGTGAATGAAGAAGTGAAGACATGAAACCATTGAACCACTCCCTGTTGGACCAAAGAGTATTCCATTGTTTCTGATCTTCATCTTCATTCCTTCCTGTCAAGACAAGAAGAAATGGGAGTAGGAGCTTAAGTGTCATGTGTCTCTTTAGTTTATAGAGGTAGTGATTTAAAATACAAGTGTACAGTCTTGAGGTCTTCCACATATCCAAGGAATATTAATCTGTTGCTAATATAAGGTGTATTTTTAAAAAACAGAAGATAAGTGTTGTCTGTGTAATCCTCCTTTTCTTTTCTTAAAGATCAAAATGTGTAAGAAGTCTAAATTGAAAAGTTTCATTGGTTTTGCTCCTCTTGGTAATACTTTCACTTTTGTGGCTTTACCAGGTCATAGTCACAGAGTAACACTCCTCTTCCTATTTGACAGACTATGAGAGCTTTTAATTGCGGAACATTAGTACAAGTTTATTATTTTTAAAATAAATCTAAGAGCCATAAGATACTTTGAAGCACATGTAAACCTGTAGTTCATATTGTAGTCTTAAAAAATTATATGAAGATTTAAATGAAGGATAAATAAATAAATCTTATTTCAGAAGAAATGCCCCTAATTTAGGTATTCATTAGCTTGCACCAGATTGAACTCGTTAAAGTTTACCTCAGGGCTGGAATGTACTGTATGTATTGAAGAGAAAATGCCATAGTAAAGCATGTGGGCCATGTTTCCTTGCAGAGAGGACCAGTTTCTTCAGATTAGCTGTATTCTCTTTCCTATGGTAGTCTTTTAAGTCATTTGTTAATTTCTTTTTCTTGTTGTATCCTTACAAGATAATCACCAGCTGCATGCCCCTCCTGTTCAAGCAGAAATAATTTTTTCTCCTCCTTTTTGGGATTTTAGGTTTGGGGTTGCTATGAAAAGTAATGGAATCAGCTTTTGACATGATTCAGTTTCAGATAGGAATGCACAGTTTTATTTTGAACACTTTACCTTTTTTTGGTTTAATATTATTTAATATTAATATTAAATATTATTGTTTTAAATATTATTTAATATTTAACAGCACTGGACGTCAGGATCAAAGTGCTTTTTTTCATTACCAGAAGTGTCCAAAACTTTAACAGGAACTTAAAGTTGCCTTTATCATTATTCCATGAATCACACTCTTCCTAAATGACTTTAATCTGTGATGCTATAGCCAAAGAATACATTTCTTGGGAAGTTGCTGACAATAAAAGATGTAATTATAGCTTTTCCTGCATTGTTACATATCTTAGTATAATTCATATTTCCTTTCTTGAAATG
>NW_011481847.1:526-975 GCF_000754665.1 Bison bison bison | reverse complement strand
CTACAGTCCATGACGTTGCAAAAAGTCATGACTGAGTGACTAAGCACAGCACAGCACAGCAGCCCACTTGTGTCTGTTTATGTGTATTGCCAGTCATCCTTATTGTCCTATTTGATAATGACCTCATCACTTATTGAAAAAGTCTTCTCTTTTTGCATCTGACAAGCTTGGCTGTAGTAATGGCTATTGTTATTTGGGACCTTGTTAAAAATACACAATCTCGGCCCCCACCCTACAGCAACTGAATCAGAATCTTGAGTTTAATCAGCTCCCTAGATCTTTTATATGCACATGAAGTTTGAGAAGCAATGAAAAACTGACATTGTTTTGCGTTATAATTATAGAATTATCTTGAGAAGGTCTTATGAATTTTAGGGGAAAAAAGTCAGCCCCTCCAAATAGCCTGTTGTCCTAGGTAAAGTAAAATTTACATATAGGCAAATAAAAAT
>NW_011481847.1:0-426 GCF_000754665.1 Bison bison bison | reverse complement strand
CTTTTAGTAAAATTGTATGATATTATGTATTGATTCTGCTACATAAAGGAACACATATATAAAATTCAATATCAGAATTTATGTTTTTAACAGACAACCCAGAAATGACTAGATTCTTTTAATCTTGGAAATAAATCCTTATGAATACATTTTAGCTTTGTGTTAAAGGTCAAAATTCATAGCTTTTAAAATTTCAATATTCAGTAAAACTAAATGATACAAACATTAAATGGAAGGTAAATATTGACTGAAAATTTGTCGTTGCTCAGTCACTAAGTTGTGTCTGACTCTTTGTGACTTCCCTGTCCTTCACTATCTTCCAGAGTTTGTTCAGATTCATGTCCCTTGAGGCAGTGATGCTATCTAACCATCTCATCCTCTGTCATCCCCTTCTCCTCCTGCCTTAAGTCTTTCCCAGCATCAGGG
>NW_011481846.1:9603-10224 GCF_000754665.1 Bison bison bison | reverse complement strand
TAAATGGAATTATATAGCATACCACTTAATGTTTTTTCCTGTAGCTTTTGATCAAATTTTTTCTCTGTCCATCTGTTTATTGTTTGCAGGTTTAGATTATTCATTTTCATAAGCAGTGCATTGTATGCCTATAGAAGAATATATATGTATTCATTCTATTATTGGTATGTTGTACAGAGTTTAGAGCTATCACAAATGTACTGCTATAAACATTCTTGTGCATGTCATCTGGTAAATGTAACTACATTTTTGTTTGAGTAATCTTCATTGGGTAGTCGGAACTGGTAACAGGGCAGAGAAGGATGGAGATAGAGCAGTTGGAAGACTACTGCAAAAGGTCAAGCCTAAGCTGCTAAAGGTAAAGAAAGATACAATAATGATGGGACTGGAGAGAAAGGAATAGAACAGAAAGAAATAAAATTGCTTAGATATAGAGATCAGTTGGTGCTAGGGAATAAAATAGACAAAAAAGTCAAATATGAGAAAAAAATTTTAATCTATTTAAAGAGGAAAGAAATTTGGTGACAGTGCTCATTGCCAGAGGGGGTTTACATTTGTTTCAGTATTATTGAGATATAATTGACATATACCATTATATAAGTTTAAGATGTACAACAAAAT
>NW_011481846.1:4812-5401 GCF_000754665.1 Bison bison bison | reverse complement strand
TTCATTTTCATTCATTTCTATGCATATTTTGATTTCTTTTTTGATTTGTTGGTTATTCAGCAGCGTGTTGTTCAGCCTCCATATGTTGGAGTTTTTAATAGTTTTTCTCCTGTAATTGACATCTAATCTTACTGCATTGTGGTCAGAAAAGATGCTTGGAGTGACTTCATTTTAAAAAAATTTTTTACTAAGGCTAGATTTATGGCCCAGGATGTGATCTATCCTGGAGAAGGTTCCATGTGCACTTGAGAAAAAGGTGAAATTCATTGTTTTGGGGTGAAATGTCCTATAGATATCAATTAGGTATACCTGGTCTATTGCATTATTTAAAGTTTGTGTTTCCTTGTTAATTTTCTGTTTAGTTGATCTATCCATAGATGTGAGTGGGGTATAAAAGTCTCCTACTATTATTGTGTTATTGTTAATTTCCCCCTTCACTTGTTAGCATTTGTCTTACATAGTGTGGTGCTCCTATGTTGGGTGCATTTATACTTATAATTGTTATATCTTCTTCTTGGATTGATCCTTTGATCATTATGTAGTGTCCTTCTTTGTCTCTTTTCATAGCCTTTATTTTAAAGTCTATTTT
>NW_011481846.1:0-671 GCF_000754665.1 Bison bison bison | reverse complement strand
TGGATCTCTGTCCCTACCTCTTTTGTCTCTCTTTTTATCTTTTATATTTTGTCCTACCTCCTTTTGAAGACAATGGGCTACCTTTCTGGGTGCCTGATGTCCTGTGCCAGCATTCAGAAGTTGTTTTGTGGAATTTGCTCAGCTTTCAAATGTTCTTTTGATGAATTTGTGGGGGAGAAAGTGGTCTCCCCGTCCTATTCCTCTGCCATCTTAGGGCCCCCTCCTGCAGATTTGCTTTCTATGGTTTCAGTTACCTGTGGTCAATTGTATACAGAAAATATTAAGTAGAAAATTCCAGAAATATATAATTCATGAAGTTAAAATTTTTAAGTTTTAAATTCTAAGTAGCATGATAAATTTTTAACATTCAAGTATGGTTGCTTTAGGGCTTCCCTCATAGTTCGAGTCAGTAAGAATCTGTTTACAATGCAGGAGTCCTAGGTTCAATCCCTGGGTTGGGAAGATCCCCTGGAGAAGTAAATGGCAACCCACTCCAGTATTATTGCTTGGAGAATCCCATGGACAGAGTAGTCTGGTAGGCTGCAGTCCATGCGGTCATAAGAGTTGGACACAACTTAGTGACTAAACCACCATAGTTGCTTTGCAATATTATATTAGTTTCATGTGTACAGCATAGTGATTCAGTATTTTCATAGATTATACTCCATTAA
>NW_011481845.1:4762-5198 GCF_000754665.1 Bison bison bison | reverse complement strand
TCACAAGCTGGAATCAAGGTTGCTGGCAGAAATATCAACAAGCTCAGATGTGCAGATCATACCACTCTAATGGCAGAAACTGAAGAGGAACTAAAGAACCTCTTGATGCGGGTGAAAGAGGAGAGTGGAAAGGCTGACTTAAAACTCAACATTCAAAAATATAAGATTATGCCATCCAGTCTTATCATTTCACGGAAAATAGAAGGGGGGAAGTGGATGCAGTGACAGATTTAATTTGGGGGGCTCCAAAATCACTGTGGATGGTGATTGCTGCCATGAAATTAAAACACTTGATCCTTGGAAGAACAGCTATGACAAAGCTAATATGCATGCATGCTCATTGCTTCGGTTGGGTCTGACTATGAACCCATGGACCGTAGCCTGCCAGGTGCCTCTTTCCATGGGATTCTCCAGGGGAGAATACTTCAGCGGGTTG
>NW_011481845.1:0-436 GCF_000754665.1 Bison bison bison | reverse complement strand
ACCTCACACCCTGGACACAGAAGTCGCAATCACACAGCTCACACCATAGGACACAACCACACCAACTGCACAGAGCACTGGTATGGTGAATGCATACAGCTCTTTCACGATGTTCCACGAAGCCACCACAAAGAGACCTCAGACCATGGTACCCCGCATCCTACAAACCCCAAAGTTCACAGCCCCAGACATAGTAAAACCCTCAAGGTTTCAGCACCCTCAATCCCTGGCTCACAGACTTATCTCCAGGTCAGAGATGGCACACTCAGGGTGCAGAGCCACCAAAGGGTCAGAGACCTCCCATGCTTTGACAAATACACTTTGTGATGTCACAACCAAGGGTATGGACACCTAGGGTGTTCACGTCCCCTGAAATCCCTACATGGATCATTCCTAGTTGTGGACTTGAAGCTCTTCTAGGGAGCTGGACATAAGG
>NW_011481844.1:14696-15450 GCF_000754665.1 Bison bison bison | reverse complement strand
AAAATATTTCTGAAAAGAAGGTTACTTGAAGAAGTCTGCCTTTTGGAAAATGAAACCTGACGCCTTTATGTGTTTATATCCTTCATAAAAATGTCATACTCTAATTATCCATTCGCTTTAAATGGTCCATGTTGTCTTGTTTATATACAGAGTGAAATGGAAAATTAAAAAAATAATTCAAATACTTTAAGATAAAAAAATATAGCTTTACCTGCTCCTAATTAAATGTTGTGTTTTTGATGTAATCTGTAGTTTCTATCAGCAGGAGAATTTTACACCTATTACATGAAGAGATGCTCATTATATATTGTGAAATTCATTTTTTAAGCAAAAAAAAAAAAACACAACACTTTTACTTCTGTATAAGTTTCAGAGAATGTCATCTTTTGACTTGGGTTTGCTAAGTTGTTTCATTTTTATACTTTCTTATATATGTGGAGAAACATGAGAGGTATTCTTGACTGAGAAACAATATACATGCAGGGAAAAGCTGATGGATAAAAGAAGCATTATCTGAAAACATTTTGTGTGAATTCATGTGTTTAATGGCGTGTGAATTCATGTTAATAATGGCAGTGAAAGTTGTACTTGCCCATTTTTCATAAAATGTTTTATTTAATCCTGAAAGAGCCTCTGATTTGAAACAAAAGATCCCTTTCTTTATAACTTTTAGTCTTAATGATTGTGAAGTTTGTTTGTCTCGTAATACATAGTGAAATTCATTATTTCTATCATTAGATGAGGGCTTTTGCAA
>NW_011481844.1:9143-11149 GCF_000754665.1 Bison bison bison | reverse complement strand
CATTGGAGAGGGAAATAGCAACCCACTCCAGTGTTATTGTCTGGAGGAATCCCAGGGATGGGGGAGCCTGGTGACGGGGAAGCTTACTACAAAGCCGCAGTCATCAAGACAGTATGGTACTGGCACAAAGACAGAAATATTGATCAATGGAAAAAAATAGAAAGCCCAGAGATAAATCCACACACCTATGGACACCTTATCTTTGACAAAGCAGGCAAGAATACATAATGGAGAAAAGACAATCTCTTTAACAAGTGGTGCTGGGAAAACCGGTCAGCCACTCATAAAAGAATGAAACTAGAACACTTTCTAACACCATACACAAAAATAAACACAAAATGGATTAAAGATCTAAACATAAGACCAGAAACTATAAAACTCCTAGAGGAGAACATAGGCAAAACACTCTCTGACATAAATCACAGCAGGATCCTCTATGACCCACCTCCCAGACTACTGGGAATAAAAGCAAAAATAAACAAAGGGACCTAATTAAAATTAAAAGCTTCTGCACAACAAAGAAAACTCTAAGCAAGGTGAAAAGATAGCCTTCAGAATGGGAGAAAATAATAGCAAATGAAGCAACTGACAAAGCACTAATCTCAAAAATATACAAGCAACACCTGCAGCTCAATTCCAGAAAAATAAACCAGCCAATCAAAAAATGAGCCAAAGAACTAAACAGACATTTCTCCAAAGAAGACATACAGATGGCTAACAAACACATGAAAAGATGCTCAACATCACTCATTATCAGAGAAATGCAAATCAATACCACAGGGAGGTACCATTTCAAGCCAGTCAGAATGACTGCTATTCAAAAGTTTATAAGCAATAAATTCTGGAGAGGGTGTGGAGAAAAGGCAACCCTCTTATACTGTTGGTGGGAATGCAAACTAGTTCAGCCACTATGGAGAACAGTGTGGAGAGTCCTTAAAAAACTGCCTTATGACCCAGTAATCCCACTACTGGGCATACACACCAAGTAAATCAGAATTGAAAGAGACACATGTACCCCAATGTTCATCGCAGCACTGTTTATAATAGCCAGGACATGGAAGCAACCTAGATGTCCATCAGCAGATGAATGGATAAGAAAGCTGTAGTACATATACACAATGGAGTAGTACTCAGCCATTAAAAAGAATACATTTGAATCAGTTCTAATGAGGCGGATGAAACTGGAGCCTCTTATACAGAGTGAAGTAAGCCAGAAAGAAAAATACCAATACAGTATACTAAAGCATATATATGGAATTTAGAAAGATGGTAACGATAACCCTGTATGCGAGACAGCAAAAGGGACACAGAGGTATAGATCAGTCTTTTGGACTCTGGGAGAGGGAGCGGGGGGATGATTTGGGAGAATGGCATTGAAACATGTATAATATCATATATGAAATGAATCGCCAGTCCAGATTCGATGCAGGATACAGGATGCTTGGGGCTGGTACACTGGGATGACCCAGAGGGATGGTATGGGAAGGGAGTTGGGAGAGGCGTTCAGGATGGGGAACACATGTAAACCCATGGCTAATTCATATCAATATATGGAAAAAATGACTACAATATTGTAAACTAATTAGCCTCCAACTAAAATAAATAAATTAAAATAAAAAGAAAACTAAGATCATGGTATCCAGTCCCATCACTTCGTGACAAATAGATGGGGAAACAGAGGAAACAGTTGCTGACTTTATTTTTTGGGGCTCCAAAATCACTGCATATTTTGATTGCAGCCATGAAATTAAAAGACACTTACTCCTTGGAAGGAAAGTTATGATCAACTTAGACAGCATATTAAAAAGCAGAGACATTACTTTGCCAACAAAGGTCCGTCTAGTCAAGGCTATGTTTTTTCCAGTGGTCATGTATGTATGTGAGAGTTGGACTATAATAAAGAAAGCTGAACACAGAAGATTGATACTTTTGAACTGTGGTGTTGGAGAAGACTCTTGAGAGTCCCTTGGACTGCAAGGAGATCCAACCAGTCCATCCTAAAGGAG
>NW_011481844.1:5047-5612 GCF_000754665.1 Bison bison bison | reverse complement strand
CCCAGGGATCGAACCTGGGTCTCCTGCATTGTAGACAGACGCTTTACCATCTGAGCCACCAGGGAAGTCTCTATTATATGTTATTACATGATATCAAATATACTGCTGTGTGCTATACAGTAGGTTGTTGGTTATCTAACATTTGAATATTATAGACCCACTAGGAACATTGAATTAATCACCCAAAAGTATGGTTTATTCTTCATGACTTTCTTGCAAAATCAGATTTCCACACCCCCCCGCCCACAACAAGTATATTGAACTGTATGCTAGGCTGTATGAGCTTCCAGGATGGCTCAGTGGTAAAGAATCTGGCCACAGTGTGGGAGACCCAGGTTCAATCCCTGGGTCGAGATGATCCCCTGGAGAAGGAAATGGCCTCCCACACCAGTGTCCTTGTCTGAAAAATCCCATGGAAGAGTTGGACATGACTTAGCAACTAAACAATGGCAACAATGCTAGGCTGTAGTAGTTTTGCAGGGAAGCTGCATATTTACAATGTCTACCTTTCTTTTCCTTGAATGATTAAAGGACACTGTTTTCAAGCAGTGGAAACATCTTTGGT
>NW_011481844.1:4400-4947 GCF_000754665.1 Bison bison bison | reverse complement strand
TGTTCATTCTGCTTCTTCCAGTGAACTTGTAGTGTAATGGTGTGTCACAGTGAAAAGGAGTACATAAAAAATCAGTTTAGATTCAGTTTTATCCGGCCACTTTTTTCTTTTTTGCCACACCAGCATGTGGAACTTCCCCCACGAGGGATTGAACTCATGCTCCCTGCCTTGGAAGCATGGAGTTCTAATCACTAAAGCACCAGAAAAATCTGCCACCTCTTTTCCTATAATTTTAAGACAGTTACTTTGACTGTTAAATAGAAAGATTACAATGTTTTAACTAAAAAAGGAAACCAATCTAAATAATTTCCCTCATGGAGTTGTAAATGGGAAAGTTCTTATTTGAGGGATTTTAGCTTATCAAAAAGGAACATAAATACATGCATATTTTTTTGTACCTGTGTGTATTTTTCAGGGAGAATATCTTCTTCAGTTATGCATAATTCATATCTGCTTCAAAAAGTTAGAAATTTTAGGTAAAGGTGCCTAAAATTTGAATCCTTTTTGTCTGAGCATACACACACACACACACACACGTATATATGCT
>NW_011481844.1:0-388 GCF_000754665.1 Bison bison bison | reverse complement strand
CCATACAAAAGTTGTACACAAATAAATGCTCACAGAGCACTATTCATAACAGTCATAAAGTGAAAATAATCCAAATGACCATCAACTGATGAATGGATTTAAAAAAGAAAAAGTTATATATACATATGATGGGCTTCCCAGGTGCTACTAGTAGTAAAGAACTTGCCTCCCAATGCAGAAGACATAAGAGACACAAGTTCAATCCCTGGGTCAGGAAGATTCCCTAGATGACAGCAGGGCAACCCACTTCAGTATTCTTGCTTAGAGAATACCCTGGACAGAGGGTCCTGGAGGACTACAGTCCATAGGGTCACACAGAGGCAGACACAACTGAAGTGACTTAGAACGCATGCACACATATATAAAATGGAATATTATTCAGCCATAA
>NW_011481843.1:9283-11052 GCF_000754665.1 Bison bison bison | reverse complement strand
CCCTGTGTTCTTTTACCCTGGAATTCTACCGTTACTGAACAGTATGTGCTCAGTTTTGTTAAATCTTTTACAACCCCCACCCTCATATTGTAGAAGCAAAAGCAAAAAAACAAAAAACAACAACAAAAATAGTTCAGAGAATTTCAACCATCTGGCATATTGAGACACTGAAAACTAAAGAAGGAATCCTAAGTTATGATCAGAACATCTTTCTTTTTTTTTTCAAATAGCACCTATGCAAGAAACCAAAACAAAAATATCACAAAGCTGGAACTTCAGAAGCTTAATTCACTTATATCTATCAAAGTAGAATACTGTTGCAGAAGATCTTTTCCATCTGTGGTGGTCAGTATGGTAGCTAGGAGTCATGTGTGACTGTTAAGCACTTGAAATACAGCAAGATTGAATTCAGATATGCTATAAGTGTAAAATATTTACCAGATTTTGATCACTTAGTATGGATAAAATAATGTAAAATATCTCCTTAATAATTTCTTAAAATTGTATTGAATTATAGTTGATATACAATATTATATAAGTTATAGGTGTACAATATAGTGCTTCACAGTTTTAAAAGGTTATACTCAATTTGTAGTTATTATAAAATAATTGCTATATTATTCAAGTTGTATAATATATCCATGTAGTTTATTTTATATCTAATAGTTTGTACCTCTTAATCCATTTAGTTGCATAATGAAGTGAGAACATTTTAGATATATTGGGCTAAATTAATTTCACATTTCTTCTTGCTTTCTTTACTGTACCTATTAGAAATTACACATGTTTTTGCTGAACAACTGTCTTCTATACCAAAAGTAGTAAGGAAGACTTTGTTTGAAAGTTACTTAATGCTAATTATATTATGGCTGATTAAAAATACAATATCAAAGGCAAAGGCATATACTATCTATGGATTGTAATATTAAATATTAATATAGAATTACTATTAATCAATACATATTAACATTAAATATGCTTTTAAGGATCCAGAAGCTTATAAGTTAATTAGGGACTGAGCCTCTCTTCACAGTATCTTCTAAAAGGGATTACTTTTTAGGCCGCAGAAATGGTGATAACTGCCTAATTAAAAATAATGTTCATGAAAAGTTTATCTGTTGATATTAAGGAGCTATCTGAACCCAAAAATAATAAATGAACTGTAAAACATAGATATTTTTAGAGGACATACTCATTTTTCCCCCTTGTATTTCATATTTTCTTGCACTCAGAAGTACAAGTTTTTCTTTTATTAGTTATCTCAGAACTATGAGAAAGACAACCACACAAATGTCTTTATCTTAATATGTTAAGTACATTTTCTGACAAATTTGCATGTGATTCATGATAATTATTTAATAATTGACCTATGATATTTCCAAATGTTTGTTGATCATTTTCTTCATCATTTACTGTTAGAATTATGACTAAGCCAGCTGAAAAAGCTACTCATCTTATAGCATGTATACTGTTTTACCCTCCAAGTATGTTCTTGCAATGGCAAATAATGATTATTCTGGATGACTAATGGGATTTAAATAATACTGATTTTACTTACTTAGTTTGAAATTTTCTTACTTGATTAGTAAACAATTTAACTCCATAAAGAAGGTCTTGATCACTTGGGTTCTTTTAAAGTCCCAATAATTTTGAGTGTAAGATTTGTAGTTTGACTACATTTCATGGAAATTTAAAGCTGTCAGTCATTTTATGTTGAAGTAAATAATGATATACATATGAGCATATATATATATATATATATAATTGTA
>NW_011481843.1:4398-5920 GCF_000754665.1 Bison bison bison | reverse complement strand
AACCTTGTGACATTCCACTAAAAAGCACTAGGTTTTTTTTGAAATACACAATTCGTGAATCTCTCTGATTGTTTAGCTTTGATCAGCACTTGAATAAATTGAGTTGCTATCATATTAACATAAGTAGTAATGCTTTAGTGAGGTTTTTGCTTTTTTCTACAGTCGATTAAGTGGTTCAGGGATTTCTAGTTCTTAAAACAGGAAGTCAGTTTAGAAGATTGCAGAGTTATGAATCCAACAATGATAGCAGAAGCATGTAAAGTACATCCTTACAACTGCTTGCATACTTCATTTAAACTCCCAGATTAGATTGCCAGTATAGATTTGTTCTCAGATTTTGTATCTTCTCTGTTGTCATATATGTCTATCTTTGCATTTTTCAGGTCTATACATGATTATTCTCAAATCTAGGTAGGTTGATGTGGTTATATAATTGCCCAATATGACAGCAGGCAAGGAAATGTAATGTATATCCTTCAGGACCTGACAAGATAATGCACTGAAGACACTGGTCTTTCTCTGCTGCTGCTGCTGCTGCTAAGTCGCTTTAGTCGTGTCTGACTCTGTGTGACCCCATAGATATCAGCCCACCAGTTTCCCCCATCCCTGGGTTTCTCAAGGCAAGCACACTGAAGTAGGTTGCCATTTCCTTCTCCAATGCATAAAAGTGAAAAGTGAAAGTGAAGTTGCTCAGTTGTGTCCGACTCTTAGCGACCCCATGGACTGTAACCCATCAGGCTCCTCCATCCATGGGATTTTCCAGGCAAGAGTACTGGAGTGGGGTGCCATTGCCGTCTCCACGGTCTTTCTCTAAGGAGTACAAATGGAGATAGTGGTGATCTCTCTAGATATGGGGAAATGTGACTCTTGTGTGCCAAGTGGCTAGGTTTTCATCTTCACATTTTGAAGAGTGAGAAGAAGAATCTATTTGAAAGTGTGCTTTAATGACTAGGTAGCATTTCACTGTCTTTCTTTTTCAGCATAATTTGCACATTGTAAACCAGGTAACTATTTTAGCAAGAAGAAAACATTTTAATTATGAGATGCTATATACAATTTGAACTAAAGAAAGTTATTACCATGTCAATATGAATTGGGCCATGTTTGAATAGATAATTTAAGACTCAGACAAATGGGTTCCACAGTGGTAGTAAGCATTTCCAGTGAAACTGCACTTATGCTTGGGACAAAGACATCTCCCCACCACTGTGAGAAGTAAATAGGCACAGGCATTTCATATGATTTTGTACCTAACCACTGTCCCTTCTAGAAGCTCATTAATGTGTACTCAGACCTTCAACTATAAATTATTTAGGAATACATCTGTGTGAAAAGCAGTAGCCTTGGAAAATTTAGTTGCAGATTGCCACAAAGAATGCTGTGTCTAGTGATGCCAAAAGGAGGCATAGGATATCCTCTGATTTATCAAAGAAGGCAACTCAATTTTCCAGTGTATCAGCATTTGTGTGTGTGTGTGTGTGTGTGTATGTGTGTGTGTTAGTTGCTCAGTCGTGTCCAACTC
>NW_011481843.1:0-494 GCF_000754665.1 Bison bison bison | reverse complement strand
AGTTAAATACATTTTATTTATAGTCAATTATATCAGTCCTAAAACACAGATGTCTAAGAAAAAATTAATATAACATATGCTGTTTCATTGATCCTAAGTATTTATTTATTTTTTCTTGTTGAACTAGCATATTCTGACTGATACTAATGAAACTAGTGGAAAATTACGTTTTATGCTATGAAGTTATGTGATCAGAAATTGAGCACAGGAACAAATTTAGGTGGATTTAGACTTAATTCTAAATATAATTAAGTTCTTAGTAAGTGTATTTCTAAGGTATGACACATAGAACTAATAAGATAAATGATTGTGATATCATGCATCTTTATTTTGATTTTGTTTTTAGTAAATATTAAAAACCCTTATTTAAATAAACATGTAGTTGGCCATTTAAACCAAAAGACAAAGCTGAAACATCATGTTTGAATTTGCTCATAGTATTTTTCTTCCTTTGGACCACTAGCTAGAACCTTATCCATGTTAAAAGCACAGGC
>NW_011481842.1:4781-5504 GCF_000754665.1 Bison bison bison | reverse complement strand
TGTATCTTTGTAATTTTCGGTTTCTGTCTCTTATTCCATTAGCCCACCTTTGTGAATAACCTCATAGGATTGCCTGCCTTCCACGCTGAGACCTGAATGTCACCAGGCCATCTAGGAACTGGATTCTCCCCCTGCCTGTTTCTTCAGCCCTGCTCGCTTAAGAGATGGCAGTGTCTCATGAGCATGGTCCATTTATCCACAGTCAGGGCTTCCATGTAAAATTAGGTTCAGTTCCCGATAGACTTGAGCTGCCCTGAATGTTGCTGATGAGACGTGGTCCTCTCATGCCCAGGTGCAGACCCTGAAGGAGCAGGACTGGGAGCGCGTGCAGCAAGCCAGCGTGCTGGCCAACGTGGCCCAGGCATTCGAGAGTGACGAGGGCGTGTCTGACGGTGAAGGCGACAGGGTCACCCTCTTCAGCTCAGCCACTCAGCTGTCACCCAGGGGGAAGGCTGATGCCAAGACTCTGACTGTGATGCTGCAGGAGCAGCTGGACACCATCAGTGAAGAGATCCGGTGGGTGATGCCGAACTCCGCTCCCCAGAAACTCTGTTTCTTTGAGGAGCTGTCTTCTCCTAGGGACGTCTGAGTGTTCCATAGTAAGAAATCTGACCTCAGGTCTGCTTAAAGAATTTTCAGTTTTGAGATTGCCCTTGAGTATAGAACTCGGTCAGCCGGGGCATTCTGTCCACGGTGTGGTGTCAGCACTCTGTGGGGGGGGGG
>NW_011481842.1:0-650 GCF_000754665.1 Bison bison bison | reverse complement strand
TTCATGCCACTTACATATTTGCCATCATTTTTGCTTTACTGTATTTGCCTATACAGATTCTTGAAATTTTAGCTTCAAAGTCGCAATAAGTCTGGTTTCTCTTCATTTCTTTGCATGCATCTATCAGCCTAGTGATTTAAGGAAGCAGCGTCTAAAGGTAAACTAGTAATTTAGCAGGCCTTTGTTTCTCTGTGAAGTATTAAAGAGTCCTTATCATTTAACATGAATGAACACTGTGTGGTTATGTCCTGGTGAATAATTGACGTTTTAATGGAAGTAATGAAACTCACCCACCACTTAAAATGTGCTGATGGTTCTGTTGGAAATAGATCATTCATTGGGACAGTTGTAACAGTTTGCCTTTCTCCCACTTGTTTGCCTTCTGATCATCTCATGCTTGTTTATAATAGACATAGTATTATTTATCATTTTTAAAATTTTCTTTACTTATTTTTTTGGCCATGCTGCACAGCTTATGGGATCTTAGTTCCCCAACCAGGGATGAGACCAGTGTCCCGGCAGTAAAAGTGCCAAGTCTTAACCTCTGGACCACCATGGAATTTCCGCTTAGTGTTTTCTTATAAGAAATGACTGAATCAGAGCCATAGATGTTAGATTTGTGGGAAGCCAATTTAATGATGGTGGGTAGC
>NW_011481841.1:13060-13927 GCF_000754665.1 Bison bison bison | reverse complement strand
GCAACCCCCCCCAGTATTCTTGCCTGGAGAATCCCCATGGATAGAGGAACCTGGCAGGCCACAGTCCATGGGGTTGCAAAGAGTCAGACAAGACTGAGCGACTAATCATAGCACTATTTGCATACACACACACTATATGTTGGACTTCCCTGGTGGCTCAGCAGTAAAGAATCTGCCTGCCAATGCAGGAGACATGGGTTTGATCTATGGGTTTGTTGGGAAGATCCCCTAGAGGAGGACATGGCAACCCACTCCAGTATTCTTGCTTGGGAAATCTCATGGACAGAGGCTCCTGGAGGTTTACAGTCCCTGGGATCGCAGAGTCTGACAGGACTGAAGCCACTTTGCATGCATACACAGGGCAGTTCTATTTTTAGTTTTTTGAGAAAACGTCATACTATTGATATTTTTCCTTAGTGGCTACACCAAATTACATTCCCACTAACAGTGTACAAGGATTCCCATTTCTCCACATCTTTGCTGATGTTTGTTATTTGTATTCTTTTTGAGGATAGCCATACTGACAGGAGTGAGGTGATATCTCATTGTGGTTTTTATTTGCATTTATGAGGAGAAGGGGATGACAGAGGATGAGATGGCTGGATGGCATCACCAACTCTATGGATGTGAGTTTGAATGAACTCCGGGAGATGGTGATGGACAGGGAGGCCTGGCGTGCTGCGATTCGTGGGGTCACAGAGTCGGACACAACTGAGCGACTGAAATGAACTGAATGATTAGCCATGTTGAACACCTTTTCATGCACCTGATACATCAGCTCAGTTCAGTCGCTCAGTCTTGTCTGACTCTTTGAGACCCCATGGACTGCAGCACACCAGGCCTCCCTGTCCATCACCAATTTCCAGA
>NW_011481841.1:7830-11133 GCF_000754665.1 Bison bison bison | reverse complement strand
CTATGGATGTGAGTTTGAATGAACTCCGGGAGATGGTGATGGACAGGGAGGCCTGGCGTGCTGCGATTCGTGGGGTCACAGAGTCGGACATGACTGAGCGACTGAACTGAACTGAAGTAGTCTTTTGCTTGTGGCTAATTCAAGTTTTTCCTTTTGGAACTTTCTGGAATTTTTCTCTGACTGTTTCAAATATTTTTGACCTGACAATATTTTTGATCTGTGGTTGAATCTGTGGATGCAGAAATCTTGGATACAGAAGGCTGACTGTAATATCCTTGAAGTGACAAAGCAATATAAATGGAGAACAGGTCAGTCATTGCCAAGAGACAGGCACGAAAGTGGAGGTGTGTGATTATACAGGTGTATTATGAGGGAGTTCCTCTATGGTGGTGAAACAGTTCTATATCATGATGATCATGGGGTTACACAATGTATATATGGGATCAAATTGTGTAGATACACATACACACACAATTGTGTATGTATAAAAATTGTGAAAACTGAATAAAGCCTGTAGTCTAACACGGGTGTCAATTTCCTGTTTTGATATTGTCCTACAATTATATAAGATTACCATTGTGGGAAGCTGAGTAAAGGGCTAAATGGACTCTATTTTTTGCAGCTTCCTGTGAATCTAGAGTCCTTTCAAAATAGTAACTGTTAACATTTTTAATTGTGATTTTCAAACTTTAATACAGCTCATACTTTTACCCTTAAAATAAAGGTTATTTTTTCGAAGTATAATTCCTATTACAACCAAGCAGAACTGTGTGAGGCCCTCTGGGGAACAGACCCTCCCTTCTGCCAATGTCCACTGCCTGCATCTTGTTTGTAGGAGAAACTTGGCATCTCTGACTCCATAATGTAACTATGTTTTCTGCTGCTTAAATCCCTGAGTCATAAACCTCTGCTTAGCCCTGCATGTAGACATGTTAATCACTAAAGGAATTTTGCTTACAGCTTAGGATTTGTGCAAACATTGTCTTACCTGAAACTTGTCTCCCACAGGGAAATAAGAAAGTATGAACAAAAATTGTCTTATCAAGATTTACAGGAACATCATGACCAGACTCACATCAACCAAAGTCAACTGGCTAAGAGCTAAGAGTTTTCACAACCATCCTTGGACCTTTCTTGGCTCCTGGATGTTACTTATTGATCGTAATCCCCTCTGCATCCCCTTTCTTGAGAATAAAAAAAGTTTGAATTCTACCAAGAATTGAGATGGTTCTTTAAGACACCAATTAGCCACCTTTTTGGTTTGCTAGTTTTCTGAAAAAATAGGTTTTCCTTGCCCCAGCACCTTGTCTCAGTTTACTGGCCTGTTGAGTTGTATGTAACTTGGTTACAATATATCATAAAATACACCATTTTTTTTTTCTTCTGAAAGGATGGACATATTAAGAGAGTTGATTTTATAGATTATATAGCTCAAAGCTCGAACTTAGGTACCAAAAAAGTCTTCTTTATTAAACTGTTATTGAATCACTACTAAGTCTTCTTTATTAAACTGTTATTGAATCACTACTAAAATCACTACTAAATTCTACCCTAGTCTCTTAGGTATTTCTCTTGGCAAGGTTCTGTAGCACTTTATATTTGACAAGAGATCAGAATTTAGTAGTGATTCAAAATACACCATTTTAAAGTGTAAAATTTAATGAATTTTAGCATGTTCACAAGGTTGTGCAGCCATTGTGCATGTGTGCTCAGTCACTTCAGTCACGTCCGACTCTTTGTGACTCTGTGGACTGTGGCCTGCCAGGCTCCTCTTTCCATGGGATTCTCCAGGCAAGAATACTAGAGTGGGTTTCCAGGCTCTCCTCCAGGAGATCTTCCTGACCTGGGGATCGAACCTGAGTCTCTTACGTCTCCTGCATTGGCAGGCGGATTCTTTACCCAATGAGCCACCTAGGAAGCCCTGTGCAACCATCACTTCTATCTAATTGCACAGTATTTTCATTACCTCAAAAAGAAACCCTGTACCCATTAGCAGTCACTCCTCATCACTTCTTTCTCCAGTCCCTGACAATGACTCTCTGTTTCTCTTTCTGTCTCTCACTGTATCTGTATATTTGCCTATTCTGAACATTTCATGGAAATGGAATATGCAATATATAGCTTTGTATTTCTGGCTTCTTTTTCTTAGAAGATGTTTGTAAGGCTCATCTTGTGGCATGTATCAGTACCTCATCCTTTTTATGGCTGAATGATATTTCATTGTATAGCTGTACCACATTTTGTTTCTCCATCCATAAACTAATGAACCTATGTGTTGTTTCCACTTTTTTGCTGTTAGAGGCTCATGTTGGAGATGTTGTGGGTTCAGTTCCATACCACTACAATAAAGCAGATGTTGCAATAAGGTAAGTCACATGAATTTTTTAGTTTTCCAGTGCATGTAAAAGTCATGTTACACAATTTATTAAGTGTGAGGTAGCATTATGTCTAAAAAAATGTACATACCTTAATTAAGAAATGCTTTATTGATGAAAAAGGCTATCTGACCCTTCAACGAGTTATAGTAGTAACCTCAAAGATCATTGACCACAGATCACCATAACAAGCATAATAATGAAGAAAAAGCTTGAGGTATTGCAAGAATTACCAAAATGTGACACGGAGACAGGAGTGAGCAAATACTGTTGGGAAAATTGTGCTGATAGATTTGTTCCACATAGTGTTGCCACAAACTTTCAATTTCTACAACTTGCATTATCCACAAAGCACAATAAATTGAAACACAATAAAATGAGGCATGCCTGTGTAAATAGTTGTGCTGTAATCATCCATATACAAATGTTTGTGTGACCATGTGTTTTCAGTTCTTTGAGTATATATGTGGGAGTGGAATTGCTGGATCATATGATAACTGACTGGATGGACACGAGTTTGAGTAAGCTCCGGGAGTTGGTGATGGACATGGAAGCCTGACATGCTGCAGTCCATGGGTCGCAAAGAGTCAGACACAACTGAGAAACTGAACTGACTGATGATAACTTTGTTTAAATTTTTGATGAACTGCCAAGCTGTTTTCCAAAGGGGCTGTACTATTTTATGTTTCTATCAGCAATGCCTTAAAGGCTCCAGTTTCTCCATATCCTCACAAATACTTGTTACTGTCTCTTTTTTTGTTAAAGTCATCCTGACCCTCTTACACTGTTGGTGGGCATGCAAACTAGTACAGCCATTATGGAGAACAGTGTGGAGATTCCTTAAAAAACTGGAACTAGTACTGCCATACGACCCAGCAATCCCACTGCTGGGCATACACACCGAGGAAACCAGAATTGAAAGAGACAC
>NW_011481841.1:5003-6318 GCF_000754665.1 Bison bison bison | reverse complement strand
TCAGACACGACTGAGTGACTTTCACTTCTTTCTATCTGTTTATCTTCTTGGAGGAATATGTCTATTCTAAATACTTTGTCCCATTTTTAATTTGGATTGTCATTTGTTGTTGAGTTGTGATCTATTTACGTGTTCTGGATATTAGATTCTCATCAGATACATTATTTGCAAACTTCTCCTATTCTGTGTATTGACTTTTCACTTTCTTGATAGTGTCCTTTGAAGCACAAAAGTGTCTAATGTTAGTTTCTTATATAATTTTATTTATTTATTTTGGCTGTGCTGGGCCTTCGTTGCTGTGTGGGCTTTTCTCTGGTTGCAGAGAGCGGGGGCTACTCTCTAGTTGTGGTGCATGGGCTTCTCATTGCTGTGGCGTTTCTTGCTGTGAAGCATGGGCGTAGGGTGCACAGGGTGTGGGCTCAGTAGTTGTGGCTCCTGGGGTCTAGAACACACACTCAGTAGTTGTGGCACATGGGCTTAGTTGCTCTGAGGCATGTGGGATTTTCCTGGATCAGGGATCGAACCCATGTCTCCTGCACTGGCAGTTGGATTCTTTACCACTAAGTCACCAGGGAAGCCCTAATTTTAATTTTAATGAAGTTCAACTTATCTGTTTTTTTTTTTCTTGTACTGTTTGCGTTTTTCATGTCATATGTAAGAAACCATTGCCAAATCCAAGGCCAGCAAAGTACCCTAGGTTTTCTTCCAAGAGTTACAGTTTAAGCTCTCACTGTAGGTCTTTGATCCTTTTTGAGTTAATGAGGTAGGGTTCCAACTTCATCCTTTTCAATGTGAATATCCAGTTGTACCTGCATCATTTATTGAAAAGACTACTCTCCCTGCACCATTGAATTTTCTTGGCACCCTTGGCAAAAATTGACCATAAATGTAGAGTTTGTTTCTGGACTCTCAATTCCATTCTGTTGCTATAAAAAGTTTATTTCATTAATACATTATTTTCCATGAGGCTTAACCTGGGACCACTTGGAGTAGAATCCATGTCATTTTACCCACACTTATGATCTAATTTAAGTAGGGTGCAATGGGACCTAATTTAGGGAAATGAAGCTGATTGATTAATAGGTCTCCAGGAAATGAGGAATAGGAAGTGTGGTGGGTTTTGTATTAAAAACAGCTTTACAGTGGCTTTGGGCAAATTACTTCACCTCTACGAGTTTTGTGTGTGTGTGTGTGTCACTCAACCATGTCCAATTCTTTGCGACCCTATGGGCTGTGTAGCCCACCAGGCTCCTCTGTCCACGGGATTCTCCAAGCAAGAATACTGGAGTGGATTGCCATTTCCATCTCCAGGGGA
>NW_011481841.1:4389-4903 GCF_000754665.1 Bison bison bison | reverse complement strand
TCTCTACTGTCTGAGCCACCTGGGAAGCCCCAGCTACTGTGAAATGGAGATCATGGCAATCTCGAGGGGTGTTAGCATTCAGAGACAGAGGCTGTGAAAATGATGGCATAGTCTCTGGTACATGGTAGGTTCTTTATTATTACTATTTTTTTGTTATTAGTACTATTATTACTATTTTATTATTACTAAGCCACGTGGCTCATGGGATCTTATTTCCCCAACCAGGGATTGAAACTGGGCCCTTGGCAGTGAAAGGGCTGAGTACTAACCACTGGACCACCAAGGAATTCCTCTTAGTAGGTTCTTGACATAAAGTACACTCACAGCTGGTACGTGGTCTTGTAAGTGCCCTCCTTCCTGACCCAGGGTGGTTATGTAGGATCAGCAGAGATGGGCTACTCAGGTTCTCATGGTTCTACCCTGTGTCCTACACTGTGCAGCAGTTTTGATTCCATCCCGCCACCTTTCTACCAGGTGCAGAATAAAATGGGCTTCCCAGGCAGTACAATAGTAA
>NW_011481841.1:0-483 GCF_000754665.1 Bison bison bison | reverse complement strand
AAAGACCTGAAGGAGGTAAAAGAATGAGCCAAACATCTATTTGGAGGAATAATGTCCCAGACAGGGGAAACAGCTAGGGCAAAGACCCTAAGGGAGGAGCATGTGGCTTGTTTGAGGAAGAGCAAGGAACAGCTCTAACGGAGGGAGCAAGGGGGATGGCAGTGGGTGAACAGATCAAAGATGTGGCTAAGGACCAGAACATTTAGGGTCTTGCAGGCCCTTTAAAGACTTTGGTTTTGCTCAGAGTGAAATGGGAGCCATGGGAGCACTTGGAGTAGTGACATGATCTCATCTGACTCATGGTGGATAGGATCATGCTGGCCACAGTTGAGAACAGACTCTGGAATGTGAGGGAGGCAAGAATAGAAGCAGGGAGAGCTCTTAGGAGACTTGCAATAATCCAGGGGAGAGACGATGGGGTGGAAAACCAGGGGGTGATAGTTGAGATGGTAAGGGGTTGACTTCTGGATATATTATGTAATT
>NW_011481840.1:23725-25826 GCF_000754665.1 Bison bison bison | reverse complement strand
CCACACAGGGACCTGTGTGGAGAACCCCCTCTCCTGGGCTCATGTCTTCTTCCTCATGTGTCCCACTCAGCTCAGACTTGGATCAGTGACCCATGATCAGGAAGGAACAAGCACGATCTAACAAAGATGCCTGTGGTTGGGGGGGTACCCAGGCCCCACACTTCCCCAGCCCCCATCCATCAAAGTCAAACGCCTTGGGAAACTGATGTGCACAGCAGACTGCATTTTCCAAGAATGGCTGTAACCATGCCACCCATCCCACGCGCTCTTCTACAATGTGACACTGACTTTTCTCATTGAGAAACTGGGTCTATGCCCCCTTCCCTTGAGTCTGGGCAGGCTGGTGATGGCTTCAATCACTACTTCCACTGGACATGGACATGATGCCAGGTGACTTCCAAGGCTGAGTCCTAAGAGCTCACGCAGCTTCTACCTTATTTGCTAGTTAACAATCACACTTGGAGCCCTGAGCCACCACCTAAGAAGTCCCATCATGCTGAAGCCACCATGCTGTGAGGAAGCCCAAGTTACATACAGAGGCCACCTGCGGGCACTCCATCCACCATTCAAGCCTTTGAGTCTCCCCCCAACAAGCCCAGGCCCCAAATATGTCCATGATGGAACTTGCAGATGACTCCAGCCTCCAACTCTCATGGCTGGGCTTTGAGTCCTTCCTGCTGAGGCCTGACCTTGTGGAGAACAGACAAGCCATCCCCCACTGTGCCCTCTCTGAATTCCTGAGCCTTAGAGTCCATGAGCATAATAAAATGCTTATTTGAAGTCACTAAATTTTGGACTTATCTGTTACATAGCGATGGTAACTGGAACAACATACCAGAAGTGGGTGGAAGGCTGGGTCAGCCAGTGGGTTGACCTTCCCCAACAGCTCCAGCCAGACCTGCTGCAGCTGTGTCTCTGCTCTGAAACCCAGGAAACTCAGCACCCTCTTGTACCAGGGCCCCCTCCCCCCACTTACCACTGAGAACTGAAACCACATCATTCCCTCTCCCTGTGAGTCTCACCCCAAATATTAACTCCCTTGCATGTTCACCTCCTATGTTGAACAAGGCTGCCCGGTCTAACCAATAGGGTATCTTAGAAATGATTGAGATTTCTGAGGTTAGGTCATAAAAGACACTGTGGGTTCTAGGGAAGAGAGCTTCCACGCCATGAGGATTCTCTAGCAGCCCCACAAGAAGGGTCTACACACCAAGAAACAGCCCTCCTACCAAGAGCCAACCCCATTTCACCAGCCAACCAAAAAAGTAGCCTTGAAAGTGCGTCCTCCAGCCCTGGCAAATCTTTCAGATGGTTATTGGTGACCCTGGCCGACATCCTGGCTACCACCGCATGGGGAGTCCCCAAGCCGGGATCGCCCAGTTCAGCTGCTCCCAAATTCCTGATCTTCAGCGACTGTGAGATAACAAATGTTTATTGTTTTAAGTGACTACATTTAGGGGTAATTTGTTATTCTCTGTCTGTATGTTAAACAATTCTGGGACCAGGCATGCTTTCTGATCCCCATGTTTAAATCGTACTGAGAACAAGCATAAATAACAGCTCTCTGCTCTAAGAAATACTTGCTTCTGGAAGATAAGACTGAAGCAACTAAAATAGCTTGTTATCAAGACCAACAGCTAGTTCATCAAGACTTACTACAAGACCTCTGCCTTGCTCTGCTCCCTGATCTCAAACTACTTTGTCATAAACTCTCCCAACTCCAGTCAGTTTCTTGCCTTGAGAGACCCAACTTCAAAATCACCCAGTCTGGCCTCTAAAATACTATCAATACCCTTCCCCAATGTCCCTGCTGGGAGACATTACTAGCATTCAGTCATAGGGGTCCTTTTCCATACTGAATTAGGTATAATAAATTATGCTTTGCTCAATCAAAATTTTTCTGATGGTCTTTCTGGGGTAGTCAATACCATACACCTCCCCCAAACTGGGGCATCCACTCTGGGTTCTATTTGGTCATCTGTCCCTGTGCTGTCCAATACAGCTGCCATTAGCCATATGTGGCTATTTCAATAAAATGACATGAATCACTTTGCTGGACACCTGAAATATTGTCAATCAACTGTACTTCAATAAAAAAATT
>NW_011481840.1:22953-23142 GCF_000754665.1 Bison bison bison | reverse complement strand
GGGCTCGCATTCTTGCTTCAGGTCTGACAGCAACCTGCCGGTCTGCAGAAACTCCCAGCCAAGCTTCCTGGATCCTTGTCAGCCCTTCAGGTCTGGGGTCTGGGAAGAAGGTTGAGAGGAAACCCTGGCGCGGCCCTCACAGGACAGAAATCGAGCAAAGGGGCACGTGAGAGATGCAGCAAAACCTTG
>NW_011481840.1:20728-22853 GCF_000754665.1 Bison bison bison | reverse complement strand
TCTTCCAATGGTAACTCTCCCCTGGCTGGGGAATGTCATTTAAAATCATTCTGTCTTGAAAACTGTGGGATGAGGGAAAAGAAAAAAAGTCACCTCCAGCCAGGTTTTCACCATGCAAATCAAGGACATTTCAAAATGCTGGCAAGCTGCTCGGGGGACTTCAAAGATGTCCAGGTCCAATTACGCTTCATTTGGGGTGTGAATTGAGGAACTCTGGGGGAGGTGGCCCGAGTGCAACGTGTCAGGGTCGATACTGTGGTAATGAACCTAGGCCTTTGTTCCTGGGAGCCCAGCTGCTGACAAGTGGGCTGTTTCCTGAAGGCGGAGAAGCACTGTGTCCCCCACCAGGTGCAGGAAGCAGGCTGGAGATGTAGCTGCTGTTTAAAAAAAAAAAAAAATCATTTGAAGGTGGCTTCTATTTTTCTTCATTTGTAAAAATCAAAGGTTTACAACAATATAATATCGTACATCAGTTATACTTTAATTAAAACAAAGTTTATGTAATTAAAAAAATTAAAAGGGGGCATCAACATCAAAATCTTGTTATGTCCTAGAATTAACCACACTAAGGGTCTCCTGCAATTTGATTGAGTTGGAGTTTGGGCAAGGACTCTAACTTACAGACATACCACCTCCATTTCTGTGGCTGGGTTTGTTTGAATGGGCACTTGGAAAGGCCCAGTGGGGGAGGATTCATCATTAAATGGTAAAACAAACAAACAAAACATTTTGGGGGGAATAAGTTTGGTTTTGCTTCCTAGTTAGAATGAAACTGACTGGCTGTTACTCGTTTGGGAAACTCAGCCCTCTGTAGGCAAGCTTGATGGCTTAAGGGCATTCAAAAATGATACATTGCGTTCTTTTAGCCCAAAAGTCTTCTCAAAATGACAAGGCATATTCAGAAATCTCAGCCAAGACTGCTGGGTAGATTCCTAGCAGGACATGTGAGAGCAATAAATCTGCTGCAAGTGGGAGAAAGAAGATCAAAAGCTGGTCTCTCCCACTCTCTAGGATGCTTATGCAATTCATTATTTCACGTCCTTGGTTCTTTTTTCAAATGCAGATATCCTGAGAAAGGTAACACACCCAGTAACTAACACCTTAGTGCAAATGCATTCATCAGAAACATTTGGAATGGCAGAGGAATCTCGGTAAGGCTGCCTGTGAAGAGGGAATAAAAAGTACAGATGCTGAAGTCACACCCTGCAGAGTCCGTTTCCTAGGGTGGAGGCCTAACACCAATATTATTTTTTAAAGCTCCCCAGATGATGTCAATACACGACCAAGTTGGGAACCCAAGTTGAGAACCTCCCAGGACAGAGCATGGAGGACTGAGGACAGGGAGGGAGGGAATGGAAGAGACAAAAGAAAAAAACTGGAGTTCTTCTCATTGAAAGACCTGTTTGAAGTCCTGGCAACCCAACTTGCTGGCTGCACGGTTCTGGGCAAGTGACTTAGCCCCTCTGATCTTCATCTTCTTCGTCTGTTAAATGAGAATAATTTTCTTCAGAAAACAGTGGCTCTCAAACCTGAAAGGGCATCAGAATCACCTGGAAAGTGAAAGTCACTCAGTCGTGCCTGACTCTGCAACCCCATGAACTGTATGTAGCCCGCCAGGCTCCTCTGTCCACGGGATTTTCCAGGCAAGACTACTGGAATGGGTTGTCATTCCCTTCTCCAGGGGATCTTTCCAACCCAGGGATCAAACCCAGGTCTCCCTCATTGCACACAGATTCTTTACCGTCTGAGCCACCAAGGAAGCCCACCTGGAGGACTGGTTTAAATACAGATTCCCAGGCCCCACCCTCACTCTCCCAAATCCTGACTCAGTCAGTCTAGGGCGAGCCCCCACAAATTTGCAGTCCTAACAAGTTCCCAGGAGGCCCTGATACTCCTGGTCTGGGGCAGTATCCCTGATATCAGGGGCACCTGAGCTGGTTATTATTGGTTCACCAATTTTATCCATGACGAGGCTGGAAACCAAAGGTAACACCCATTGTCTCTTGAAAAGGGCTCAAGACCCAAAGAGGGAGCTGGACTGGCACACAAGTTGTGCAAACAAATTTACATCGTTTTAGCAATTTGCTAAGACACACCCCACGTTCAAACCTGAGGCCTGAAGCCA
>NW_011481840.1:16300-20628 GCF_000754665.1 Bison bison bison | reverse complement strand
ATCATGAAAAAGAGAGGCCACATTTTAAGCGACACCCCTCTTCTCCACAAAAAGCATCCTTGACATATGTCATCCCAGAGAGGCCTGGCCTGGTCTCTCTGGAGCCCACCGGGCTGGAGCAACAGCACCGAGAGCAGGTGTACCTGATTCACGCTGCCCTGCTCCTTGAGGGTACAAGCATGTTGTGTGTGTGGGGGGGGGGGGTGCACATTTCCTCTTTAAAATGCTCAGTGGCTTTCAGGGGCTCAGGGAGAGGGGCAAGGAGGCTCCTACCTTAGCTGCCCCTTAGAGCAGGGCTGGTGAAGCCAGTCTTTGAAGTAGAGACGACCATCATTTATGCACCCACTCCTGTTTTCCTGTTCCAGAACCCAGTATCCTCATGCTTCCAGCCTGGGTTTTTGGCCTCTCTCTGCCCCAGACTTCCCCTACCTCCTCCTATCGGATGGTTGCCAGCTCAAACTTCCCAGGTGTCAGTGACAAGACGATAAAAGAGGCCAGTCTTCACATATTTGGGGGTGACAGGTTGAGGCCCTTCTCATGAATCACAGCATTTTCCCTGGGGACTCTCAAATGGGAGACTCTCTGGCTTGGGGATTCACAGGGGACACTGCAAACCACGGGGCAGTGTCCAGGATCAAAGTTAAAGACAGAGCATGTTAAGGCAGCTTGAGAAGGAGACTCTCCACTGAGGAGAAGGGAACTGATCCAAGAAACTGGAACTGTGCACTTAAGGGTCTTCTACCCTGAGTCCCGCAGTCACCAATTAACTAGGCACGAAGAACCTGACAGCATTCTGCTTCACCAGGGCCTCAGGCCATCTGACCACAGCTGCCACACATTACTTGCTCCCTGGACCCTCCAATCTGCACCTACCCAACCTCAGTCTTGGCCACAAATGATGTCACCCCCAAAATGGTGCCAACTTGAGAGTACCTGCTTCCCTGGGCTCCGGGCTTTGGGGGTTCAAATGATCACAACCTGACATTATTATTTTTAAATTTATCTTATTGTTAATTGCTTCATCAGTTAAAATGTTACAAACTCCATAGGGCAGTTACTAGCAATCTTGTTAAAGTGCCAGCCCAGCCTAGCATCTTTGACTGTATGGGTTGATAGGTGAATAGGTACATGGATGCAAGGGTGGATGAATGGATGGATAGAAGAATGGATACATGAAAGGGCAGATGAAAGAATGAGGGTGGATGAATGCGGATGGATGGACAGAAGGTCAGATGGATGAATGGATAGATGGATGGGCGAATTGCGCAGGTGGGTGGACTAGCCTCCATGTGTCACCAATGTACTCCTGTAACACCTAGACCAGCAGTTTCCAAATGTTTAGATCTTAGGACCCTTTTGCTTTTTTATTATTGAACACTCCAGAAAGCGTTTGTTTCTATTGACCCATCTACCAATATTTCCTATATTAATAATTAAAAATGGAGAAAAGTTTTAAATATTGGTTAACTGATATAAAAATAACATTAATGAACTTATTAAATGAGTGGGATGCAGTCTTTGAGATGGTACCCAGTAATCTCTGCTTTGTCACCCACACCCTTAAGGATTTCTTGCCCCTTGAATGTAGGGTGGACTTACTGACTCACTTCTAATGGACAGGACAGTAGTGATGGAACGTTATTTCAAAAATAAGATTATAGAAAGACTGTGGCTTCTGTCCTGCGTGCTCTCTTTCACTCGTTCTTGGGGAAGCCAGCTGCCATGTCACAAGGACAGACCCACATGGCAAGGAACTGAGGTCTGCCCACAGCCACATGACTGAGCTTAGAGGTGGATTGTTTCTTCATCTGGTTGAGCTTTGAGATGACTGCAGCCCAGGCCCATGCCTTGACTATAGCCTCATGAGAGATTCTGAGCCAGAACCACCCAGCTAAGCTGGCTGCTCTCAGATTCCTGACCTACAGACACTGACAGATAATGTGTGCTGTTTTTAGCTGCTAAGTTTTTAGGATTATTTGTTACACAGCAATAGATAACTAATATACACGTTAACATCACTAGCACAATTTAATGAAAAAATCTGTATTTTCTGGGAAAAAAAAAAGAAAGAAAGAATTAGGGAGAAAAGTGACATTGTTATACATTTTTGCAAACCTCTTTAGTAGCTGGCTTCATAGAGGACAGCTGCTTTCTCCTAGCTGCTTTAGTATACAATCTGTTGTGATACGTGGTTTTGGTTGAAGTCTATGAAGAAAATGGAGCTTGCAATTAGAAAAGACAGTCTGAAAACGTCTGGGGTACCACAGAGATCCTTGGAACACACTTTGGGAACTGCTGACTTAGACAATCATGGCCTCAAGAGTCTCACTCTAGGGCCTTGATCCCTAACAGTTTCCTGTTTGGGACATTTGCCAGTTAAGCAGATCAGTGGCGGCCAATACTGAGAGTTAAAGAGTGGGTTTGGCTGCAAATGGGCACAAGGGAAATTTGAGAGTCCCTTGGACAGCAAGATCAAACCAGTCAATCCTAAAGAAAATCAACGCTGAATATTCACTGGAAGGATTGTTTGCTGGATTGGATGCTGAAGCTCCAATACTTTGGCCACCTGATGAGAAGAGCCGACTCAATTGGAAAAGACTCTGATGCTGGGAAAGCCTGAGGGCAGGAGAAGGGGACAACAGAGAATGAGATGTTGGATGGCATCACTGACTCAGTGGACATGAGTTTGAGCAAACTCTGGGAGATGGTAATGGACAGGGAAGCCTGGCGTGCTGCACTCCATGGGGTCGCAGAGTCAGACACGACTGAGTGACTGAACAACAACCGGGTGCTCGGGTGACCATGGTAACTGACACCACCCAGGAGTCTTGCCCCTTGCTGGAAGGGATAAGGCTCTAAGAGGCCCAACAGCAGAAGACAGTGATACACAAATGCCTAATCTTGACTGGGCTTGCCCAAGGTGTCACCCAGAAGGCACAGGATGGCCCACTTCTGGCAGCCATGGTTAAGGCCGAGGCATCTGGGGTGGTGGAGGGCGGGGTAGGGGTGGTGTTTTGTGCAGTGAAGTTTTCTGGAGACTGTGCTGTATCCTCAGGGATTTCTCCCCTCTTCACCCTTTTCCTGTGCACCTCCCACTCCCTGCCCCCCACCCCAAGTTTAACGTTCGTTTCAGCAGGAACCAGTCTGATTTTTCTCTGCCTAGTTGGTCAGAGCAATGCGTGCAGCTGTAGCAAAGAATAAAAATAGCCTCCTCCGTGACCAATTTCTTCCCACTTCCCTTTCTCTCTCTCCATGCTCGCCTCTCTCTGTCCCTACCTTCTGTGGAGGCAGGAAGGTCCCTGGAGGGTGCGAGCATTGCTGAGCTCTGCCAGGCGCCCGAGTTTCCCTCCCAGGCAGCACCTGTTCCTGATTCTATTTTGCTGTGGCCCCCACAGGCCGGCACTGGCTTCCCAGGGGACGCGGCATTGTCAGATGGGTGCCTGCCAGCCCAGCGTCCAGCCACCTCACCGGCAGCCTTGCTCTGCTGCACACAAGCACTGCAGACACTGACACATGGAGTGCCCACTGGCGGTGCTGGTATCTGTGGTGCTCATCTCTCCCCAGCCGGCTACAGCCCTGCCTGTGAGCCTTCCAGATCTTCTGGCACCTTAGAGGTTAAATAAGAAACCTCAAGCTGGAAGGAGGAAAAAAAAAAAAAAAAAAACCCGACTGGGTGCTATGCGCCCAGGCTCCAGGCGGTGTCCCTAGTGTCCTGGGCTTCCCCCACGCAGGGCGACTATGTGTCCTGGAGGCAGCCGCGGTGAAGATGGAATCTGAAGTGGGCAGAGTAGTGGGCTTTTTAGTTTGGAAGCAGGAGCAGAGAAACAAACCTGTAGCAGCTCAACTCCCCGACGCAAAGGTCTCGCCTGCCTCCGGCAACGGAGTGTTTCTAAAACCCCGAGCCACCGCAAGAACCAGGGGTATAGCACGCCCAGCCTCTCTTCCCCAAGCCTGTAGGACCCTGCGGGGACAGAGGACCAGCTACCTACATCATTTCAGGGCTGGTTTGTGGGGTCCAGGGCCATTCGCGTCACTGCATTGCAGTTTGGGAACGGAGTAATCCACTCCAGCAAAGACGGGTGGACTTTCCAAACCACACGAAAGTTCAAACCACACAAACGTTGGCTCCAACTGGGCTTGGAGCGCGGGGCTGGCTTTATCTGTCCCTGAGGGCTTTGCCCTGCCTTGCAATTGATTAGGGCTCCTAAAAACCACTGAAACGGTTTATCTTGCCCACTCAGCCTCAAGCCCCCTGATGGGCTGGAGTGGAGCCTGGATTGTTCTGGCAGCGAAGCCCCAGCCCAGCTTCCTCCCAGCTTCAAGGCCCC
>NW_011481840.1:15548-16200 GCF_000754665.1 Bison bison bison | reverse complement strand
CCCCACAGAGAGTTCTCATTTTGTGGCAGGAAATAGGGGCAAATGCCATGACCATGAGAATGTTATTCACCACAGAAAGGGAGATCCTTCAGACCTGATAGGAGGGGAGGGGAACGTTTTGTAAATACAGAGATTCAACTTGGAGAGGTAAGGAATTAAAGTGGGCTTTAACACAAACTAGTGGGTTAGTGGGGGATCCCAGGCGTGGGTAGGGGGGAGTCCTGTGGTAGCTGAATTTTCAGGCTCACACCAGGACACCTCCCACCTGTCCCAGCTGCCGTGGCACACAAGTCATTGCGCTAACCTTGGACAGAGAGGCAGAATTCGCCTGAATCCACAGCAGAACCCTTTCAGCCTCTGAAAGCAGGTGACCCACTCAAATTACCTAAATTCTTTCAGGCTGTGTCCTGCCCCAGCAGTTCAAGGTAAAAGAACGTGTAAACAAGTGGCTGGTCACAAGGGTTTCTATCATGTTTAGTCTCCCCTGACAAAAGGGATGTGCTTGCGTGCTCAGTCATGGCTGACTCTTGGCAACCCCATGGACTATAACCCGCCAGGCTCCTCTGTTCATGGGATTCTCCAGGCAAGAACACTGGAGTGGGTTGCCATTCCCTCCTCCAGGGGATCTTCCCAACCCAGGGATTGAACCCAG
>NW_011481840.1:14494-15448 GCF_000754665.1 Bison bison bison | reverse complement strand
CCAGGTCTCCTGCGTCTCCTGCATTGACGGGCAGATTGTTTTACCACTGAGCCACCTGGGAAGCCCAACAAAAGGGGTACCCTTCCTTGAAAAACACCTCACAGATGTAAAAGGCTTTACAGTTTACAAAGCTGTGTAGCAACCCCCCCCCCATCTCACCTCATCTCATCCTAAAAACTGTGAGCAATGGGGTGTGACTCCTATAGCAGTTAGGGTTCAGTTGCAGGAAACAGAAAACCTCTCCGGCTATTTTAAGCCAGGAGAGATTTAATACAGGAAATTAGGTGATTACAAAATCATTGGAGCAGGTTCTAGACGCCCATAACACCACTGAGCTGGGCTGCCAAGACTGCCGCCATCTCCGCCATCACCGGGAAGGTGGAGAGGGAGGGGGCCAGCCACAGAGATGTTGCTTCCAAGAGGACACTGCTGTAGTTGTCTTCCAAGGTCAGGAAGCCACTGCCACCACAACACTTCTCAATACCCACAAAGCTGGTGACTAATCAAACACTAGAATGTTGTCTCTCTCTCTCACACACATACACACATACACACACACTGTCTCCAGCAGCAACAGCCAGAGTAGCAGGCAAGTGGTCTCTTCCTCACTGCTGCCTTCCTAACCTCGCACAAGTGCACCTAACTGCTGGAATCGGATTCTCCTTGGCAGCCCCAGCTGCAAAGGTGTCTGGGAACTGTAGTTTTTAGCCTTCAACCGCTGCAAAACATGAATGTGCCAAAGGACCAGGTTGGAATGGAGGTTGAGTGCCTGCCACCTCATCTCCATTTTGCAGGTAAGGAAACTAAGGGTCAGAGAAGTTAAGGAACATGTACAAGATCACATTGCTAGTAAACCTCGATCTCTCTGACTCCAAAACCTGTGCTTTCATCTGATACACAGAACCAATGGCCCCATTCCATCTGGGGCTTTGGCAATCTTAGGAGCATCTTTTA
>NW_011481840.1:13973-14334 GCF_000754665.1 Bison bison bison | reverse complement strand
CTAGCATTCCCTGGAGACATCTGTTCTACAGTTTTCCGGGTGAGAAGTACAAGGCTGACCCACATCCAACCCCCACAACCGTGTTTGAGAAATTCCCCATCTTGCTAGTTGCCTCCCACCAGAGAAGTGAAAAACGCCATCCAGTCACTTTCCCAGCTACCACTGCAGTTAGTGTGGGCTCCTGACTTATGCTTAGCCAATCAGATGCCCCATCAAAGACTTGGAGTCAGGAGCTGGTGATGCTCAGCTGCACGGAGGACAGAAGCCCATTCTGATGGAGAGCAGCAGTCACCATGGCAATGACATTCCATTCCTGGGATGACAGGTACCATATCCATGTCCAGAGGTGGCAGTATAAGCC
>NW_011481840.1:13699-13873 GCF_000754665.1 Bison bison bison | reverse complement strand
TGCTTCCTGTTGCTCAGAGCCAAGAGTTCTGGCCATTATAGCTCAGTTGCCAGATTTTCCCTGGCTTTCCCCAGCCAGACCACACAGGACACCAGGGAGTCTAGAGCTCTCATGCATCGCAGCCCACTTCCTGGGAGCTTGCGTCCCAGGACATCAGTCTGTTGGCCTTACACC
>NW_011481840.1:13417-13599 GCF_000754665.1 Bison bison bison | reverse complement strand
TGACCCACACTATAGTAGAAGCTACCACATACCTCCTGCATGCTCAAAGGCTGGACAGCAGGCTGTGACATGAAACTGAGGCTCAAGGACTTAGAATCGAACCCAGGGTTCCTGGCGCCACGTTGTGTATTGTGTTCCTGTCCTTAAACACACAAACAGACATACAAACCCGCATCAATATC
>NW_011481840.1:10646-12308 GCF_000754665.1 Bison bison bison | reverse complement strand
TAAAGATTGTTATACTAAGTGAAGTAAGTCAGACAGAGAAAGAAACATATCTTATGATATTTTTATATGCAGAATCTAAAAAAGAAATGATACAAACGAACTTATTTACAAAAGAGAAACAGACTCACAGGCCTAGAGAAGGAACTTATGCTTACCAGGGAGAAGGACGGAAGGAAGGGATAGTTATGGAATTTGGGATAGACAAGTACACACTGCTATATTTAAAATGGATAACCAACAAGGACCTACTGTATAGCACAGGAAACTGTGCTCAGTATTATGTAACAACGTAATGGAAGGGTGCTTCTCACCTAGGGGCTGGGCCTTCAGGTCCCGTCAGTGGGTGAAACTGACCAGGGCTTCACTCAGTCAGAGGCAGGCAGGAGCCAGAGAGACTGGCTTCCTGCAGTCATCACCATGAAGCCAACTCACGTCAGCTGAGTGTAGACAGGGGTGGAGAGTAGGAGGCCTATCTCAGGAGATGGCCCAGCTGGTGGGTAGACTAGAAGTCCACTGGGATGACAACAATGTGCTATAAACTTGGGCTTATCTCTGTCTTTGTTCCCATGACCCTTGCTTTCCGAGTAAGGGTACCCTGAAAATAGAACAGAGGTCCAGGGAGAGTGTGTACCCCGAGGCCAGCAGAAACAGGATGCCGCTGTGGTTGGAGAGTCCACAAGTGACGGGGCCACCACTGTCCTGGCTGGGACTCTGAAGGAAGTAGGTGTCGTTTTCTGTAGTTAACACAGAAGGGAGAAGAGCAGAGGGGCCCAGCAGAAAAAAGATGCTTTTCTCCCTTTTGTCAGGTGAGCAGGAGAGGTTCAAGGACATCATGGAGTGCTAGGGTAGGGGTGGGCTGAAGATAAGATGGAAAATCACATCGCCACTCGACTCTGGTGGGGATGGTCACAAACACCACCCTGCCATAGAGTCAGCCTCAGCCATGCTTTGAGAGAGAAGCATGGATTTTGGAGTCAGACAGACCTGGGTTCAAATCCCAGCCACACCATTCAACAGCCGTGGGATCCTAGACAAGCCCCCCTCCTTTTTTGGTAGCTTGTTACTTGGGCATCCCCGTTAGCCATGCTTCCCAGTGTGCGTGCCCTCATGTTGCCCCCTCCCACGCTGACTCTGAGTTTGGGCATGTGGCTTTCCTTGGCTGATAAGGATATAAACAAGAACGAGGTAAAGCAGAGGTTTGCAAAGTGCTTGCATGCTGAGGCTTGTCCTTTCCGAACACTCCATCCTGGAAGTCAACTGCCATGCTTGGGGAAGCCAAAGCTAGCCTAGTGAAAATGTGAGGAAGAGAACTGAGGCAGCCCAGCCAGTAGCTAGCACCAAGACTTCACACACATGAGAGGCCCTCTTTGGCCTTCCAACCGAATCTAGCTGCCAACTGACTGCATTCACATGAAAGACCCCGGATGACACCACCTGGGGCCCGAGAACCACCCAATTAATCCACAGAATCATGAGAATTTATCATTCGTTCATTATCATTCCATGTTGTTTTAAGCCTCTAAGCTTTGAGAGGTTGTTTCTGCTGCTGCTGCTAAGTCACTTTAGTCGTGTCCGACTCTGTGCGACCCCATGGACGGCAGCCCACCAGGCCCTGCTGTCCCTGGGATTCTCCAGGCAAGAACACTGGAGTGGGTTGCCATT
>NW_011481840.1:7335-10201 GCF_000754665.1 Bison bison bison | reverse complement strand
AAGCTTAACCTCCAGTATGAAGCAAAGAACTGACTCATTAGAAAAGGCCCTGATGATGGGAAAGATTGAAGGCAGGGGGAGAGGGGGACAAAGGAGAATGAGATGGTTGGATGGCATCACCAACTTGACGGACGTGAGTTTGAGCAAGCTCCGAAGTTGGTGATGGACAGGGAAGGCTGGTGTGCTGCGGTCCATGGGGTTGCAAGGAGTTGGACGCTACTGAGCGACTGAACTGAACTGAACTGATCTGCGGAGCATCTATCTCTGTGAAGTAGGCCCATTTTCCATTCAAGGAGCCGGAACATACAGGGGTTAAGTAACTTGCCCAAGGTGGCAAGTTAAGGTCTGAACTGGGGCTCTAACCTGGGTCCCTCTCATTCTAATCACCATGACCCAGCAGGGCCTCCTTCACTGGCACCAATGAGTGAACAAACCACCTTCCAGGGAAGCATCAAATCTACGTTTCAAGAACTTTGGCGGGTGGTTGGAGGAGGGAGGCGGGGGGCGTACTCACAAGGTTGGCATCAAGTCCAAGGGCCCTCGAGGGCAGGTTAGCAGGGCTCTGTTTGGTGGCCAGCCCTGTGCTCTTGGCGTTGCTTCAGAGAGTCCTGGGTCACAAGGGATGACAGAACTCAGAGCAAATGCATTTTCACTTCTAGGAAAACAGCTAATGGGGGTCATCGGCACCACGGTCACAGCCAAAAGGCAGTTTGTTTCTCAAGAGGCAGGAAGCACCTCAGCCATGAGTGCCCTGCCCCCAGCACTGGAGAGCCTCAAGAAGCTAGAAGCCACCCCTTAGTCCCTCTGAGAGACAGCCCCCTTGACGCACACATAACACACACAAAGCCACAGGAAGGGGGCAGCTGTGGGGTCCTAGATCACAATGGGGTGGGGGTGGGGCAAACCAGAGTGCCGCCCCCCGCTGCTGCTAGGAGGCTCCCATCCTCCCAATAAGGTAATGAGTGACACCGAAGAGGGATTCTTCCCTGCCCTCACCCCAAGCTAATGGTTTCACTCTCCCTCCCAGAGGTCCAGGAACAACCTTGTCCTGGGCCGGGGTGGGATGGTGGGGGGAGGTGGGTAGGGAAGCCCGCAGCTGAAAAAACCTGCACCTTCCTCTCTTTCCTTGATTCCACCCATCTTACCCACTCTGCCTTCACAGGGTCCTTTTCAGAAGTGTTCACACATGACACAAGGTGTGAAAAGAGATGTTCTGAAAGTATATTGCCAGAATGATCTCAACTTTGTTTCAAAACTATATACATTTGAAAATCTATATGTATATGTTCATAAATATACAAAAATGAGTGGCAGGAACCATCTGAAAGTGTTGACAATGATTTGGTGCTAAGATACAGTGTTTTTTTCTTCTTTGGATCTTTCTGTAGCTTCAGCTTCTCTACAAAAGACACGATCACTTTGAGAATCAGAAAAGAAACTATATCATTTGTGCTGCTTTTTAATGAATGTGCGCGGTCTGGAAAAGTCACACCTCAAAACTCTTCCCATCCAGCACCTTAATTATTGGTTCACACCTAGAGTAGTAGTAGTATCTCTGGACACCTGAGTCTTCACCCAGGGCAGAGATGGGAAGCAAGAGGCCTCCAACGCCCCAAGCAAGAGGGGGTGGGGCCGTTGAGGCTAAGCAGAAAGGGGCGGGGTCAGTGAGACTGAAGCCTGTGTCCGTCACTACCTAGGATTGCTTCCTGTCCTCCTGTGGCCTGAAGACCTGGTACCCAGGCGTTGCAACACTGGGCTGGAGAAGCTGCTGGAATGGCGAACCACCCCTGGCCTGGCCTGGGAGGGCAGGAAGCCCTGGCCTGGAAGCAGAATTCTGAGGCCTGGCTCATGCATGTTGCCTGGTTCCCACTGGACTCCACCACTTACAGTAACAGCCTTCCCTTGCAGGCAGAGCGGGGACTGCAGGAGGTGAGGTGGTGCATGGACAGAGCTCAGCATGATTCCTAGTACACACTAGGCGAATAAACACACGCCCATCAGCGCCGCTATCCTGGGTAAGCCCAGCACCTCAGTCATCTGATGCTAGAAAAGGGATGTGCTATCCTGTTGGTGCTCAGCCGGCAATCCCCTGTTCTGTCTCTTGCTGGGTCCTGCTGAATATGCAACCAGAAAAAAACTTTTCTACCCCCAGAGCAGTTTCTTGATGTGCTGTCTTGGCCAAAGCAAGCTGTTAATTAGCATGGGTGAGAAATGCCCAGATGATACCATCAAAGACCTTTAAAGTACCCCCAGCTGGTTGGGGATGTTTGTTTTGCTTCCCATCAACTCTGTTCAGAACCATGACAGTATCTCCAGCCAGAGTGGGAGCCCCGAGGGGCAGGGTGGGTCCAGGAAAGCCAGACTCAACTGGGAATGGTGAAGTTCCCTGACACAAAGGAGTGGACTCAAGACGAGCTCCTCCGTCCTCCTGTACTTTCAGGCTTGTAGTGCCTCCATCTGCTCTCTCCCTGCTCTGACTTAACACCCTTGCTTCCAGGAAGGGGTCTGCAGTAAGTCATTTATACATTAGTATTAATTTTGGTATTCCCAGGGGCCTCCAGTTTCATCGTGAAATAAAACTCTTTATTCTCTTCCCTTGAAATCCTGGGGCAGAGGGGTAGGGGGCAATCCTTGGCCCTAAATGAGAAAATGGGAAGGAGTGCTAATTCTGATGTTTTAGCCATTCCTGGGCCCAGTCACCCACATCCCCAAGGTTAGACCCTCCTCTACTCTGAGTCCAGTAATGTAGATATTCACCTTTATTTCTCATTAAGGAAACTGGAATAAAAGCATGAAAAGCTTTTCTCTATCCTTAAAAGAGAAGCATCTACAGAGTTTAAAAAAAAAAAAAGTGTTAAACTGATAG
>NW_011481840.1:3874-5535 GCF_000754665.1 Bison bison bison | reverse complement strand
TTGGAGCTATTGCAAATGGTGCTGCTAATGAACATTCTTGTATGTGATTTCTGGTGCCCATAGAAACACAGTTCTGGGACTTGTCTGGCTGTCCAGTGGTTAAGACTCCGTGCTTCCACTGCAGGGGGCACAGGTTCAACTGTGAATAACATGGGGGTTAGGGACATGGACCCTCCATGCAGAATCTGTGTATAACGTATAGTCAACCCTCCAGATATCCATGTGTTTCCTCCATATTCACGGTTCCAAACGCACAGATTCAACCAATCTCTGTAGCACTGTCATATTTACTATGGAAAAAACCACCTGTAAGTGGACCTTCAAACCCCTGTTGTTCAAGGGTCAACTGAATACCTCCTGACACCACTCACTTTAGGAATCTGTTTTACAGAACCCCCTGAGAGAACAAGACTTCACGTCCAAGGTGTTTAACATTGAAAATAGTGTGGTCAACCTTTGCACTCACTAATAATGATATGGTCAAAAAATATGATGTCAAGCTTCCCTGTGATTTGGAATAGTATGTAACTCATAAAAAAGAGAACAAGCTTCCTGGGTGAATGCTGATGTGGAAAGCTGCTCACTCATTGTCAAGTGAAAAAAAAATCCTGCAAACAAATCGGGTATAGTGTGATTCCACTTAAGCTAACAGAAGATAAAATGGAACTTTATAAGTGGAGATGTGTGCTCATTATATCTGGAAGGACTTTTCACATGTGAACCAGGGAAGGGAAATGCAGTGAGGGGAGGTGAGGAAGAGGTGAGATTTTGTATATGTTTTGTATATTTCAAATCCATCTACTTTTCTCCGCCCTCATTGCCACTGTCCTATACTAAGCCACCACGACCTCTGGTGTTGAAAACACGATGGTCTCCTTACAGGTTCACCATTTGTTACCTCTGCCACCCGCAAGAAGGTGGGGACCCAGGGGATAGCAGTGGAAATGCTGGCCTCAAGAGTACACTACTGTAATGGGGTCAGTAAGGCTGCCCGTGATACTGCCCATCAAGTGAAAAAAGAACCTTGTGAAAAAATAGGTACGGTACAGTCCCCCTTTTTAATAAAAAAATTAAAGTTAAAACAATACGAGTGAATATATATATGCATGTGTGCTAAGTCACTTCAGTCGTGTCTGACTCTTTGGGACCCATGGACTGTAGCCCGCCAGGCTCCTCTGTCCATGGGATTTCCCAGGCAAGAATACTGGAGTGGGTAGCCAGTTCCTTCTCCAGGAGATCTTCCTGACCCAGGGATTGAACCCACATCTCTTACCTCTCTTGAACTGGGAGGCAGGTTCTTTACCACTAGTGTCACCTGGGAAGCCCGAATATATATATATGTGCATTAAAAGATTTGGAAGCCACGGCCAGCATAAAATCTCATTATCCACAAAGCAAGTGACAGGCTGGCGTTCCCCAGGAACAGCTGCACCATGGCACCCTAGTGACCTTCCGTGTATCCACATGGGCCACAACACAGGCAAGGTTTGAACTGCAGCTAATCTGCATCTTGGCAGAACAAGAGAAGATGGAGGCCACCTTCCATTCATCTCCTGTATCAGTCAGCTGAGACCATCATACTCAGCACCTTAGACTAGGTGGCTTACATGACAGAAATTTAATTCCTCGCAGTTCTGGAGGCTGGAAGTCCAAGATGAAGA
>NW_011481840.1:3142-3734 GCF_000754665.1 Bison bison bison | reverse complement strand
GGAGAAAGAAAAACAAGAAGGAGGGCTCCCAATTCTGTGCTCCTCCCTCCCCCACAGCCAGCACCCAGTGCTCTTATGCTGGGGTGACCCAGGCCGCCCCACTCCAGCTGCTGGGTTACCTGGATTTGAACTTGCTTGCTATTTAGAAAATGAATTAACAGGTGATAAAGTGCGTGCATCAAAATATCTAGAAGCACTTTTTTATATGTAAACTGATGGCATCAATAATCCTTGAGGAAGGGAGTTTGACACTTCATGCATATTTTATACAACAGGCCCCGGAGGATACAGGTGACCTGGCAGAGGTGGGAAGATTGGCTTCTGACAGGCAAGGTTGAGTCCACTCACAGTCAGCATCCTGTACAGGCCTCATTACTCTCAACTCTTTCCCCAACAAATAAAAGTTTAGGTAAAGAAATCAAAAGCACAAGGAGAGACCACTTCACACCCATCAGGATGGCTATTTTCAAAACCCAGAAAAAACAGAGACTAGCAAGCGTTAATGAGGATGTGGAGAAACTGGATCCCTTGTGTGCTGCTGGCGGGAATGTAAAATGGTGCAGCCACAAGGGATCCAGTTTCTCCACATCCT
>NW_011481840.1:0-707 GCF_000754665.1 Bison bison bison | reverse complement strand
TTATAATGGATGCACAGGGAATGGCCTCATCTCAAAAGGATCTTTCTAGGCACACCCAAGCGGGATGTTTGTGCAGGGGCCCTCAGAAAAGACCCAACTTAAGAACATCACTGAGAATCACACGTGTAATCCCACAATCGAACAGTAGCCTGAGACCTAAGGGGCTCCCCGAAAGCTTCCAGAATAGTTTAGTTCTGACAACAGTGGCAATCTGTACAGATGTTACTCTGCCAGGTACTGTTCTAAGGACTTTATGTCTGTTACTTTCATTTAAGCTTCACAACAACCCTAGGAATGAGGCGTTAATATTGACCATTTCCATTTTACAGATGAGACTGAGGCCCAGAGAGGTTCATTAATTTGCCCAAGTTAACAGTTGGAAGTAGCACAGCCAGGATTCGAACCTAGGTAGCTTGACTTGGGAGTGCTACACCACCACCGTAGGACCCTTGGTTGACTGTCTAGCTGGAATAGATGATGCTAGACGGCGGGAGACCACCACCATGGGCGCCTTTGGGGGAGAGTGTTTATGTATCAGTGGGTTATGGTTGTCCTCCACCATCTAAAGTCTCATCCTGAACTTACTCAGGACCCAGGGCTGAGGGCCTGGTGGAAATCTATACACTTAACAAGCCCTCCAGGTGTTTTGACACAGGTAGTTCAGAGGCAACTCTTAAACCCCACGATGATTCAGAGTGAAGGAGCAG
>NW_011481839.1:14840-15569 GCF_000754665.1 Bison bison bison | reverse complement strand
GGAATCAACCTGCCTGACTTCAGGCTCTACTACAAAGCCACAGTCATCAAGACTGTATGGTACTGGCACAAAGACAGAAATATAGATCACTGGAACACAATAGAAAGCCCAGAGATAAATCCACGCACATATGGACACCTTATCTTTGACAAAGGAGGCAAGAATATACAATGGAGAGAAAATAATCTCTTTAACAAGTGGTGCTGGGAAAACTGGTCAACCACTTGTAAAAGAATGAAACTAGAACACTTTCTAACACCATACACAAAAATAAACTCAAAATGGATTAAAGATCTAAATGTAAGACCAGAAACTATAAAACTCCTTGAGGAGTACATAGGTAAAACACTCTCCGACATAAATCACAGCAGGATCCTCTATGACCCACCTCCCAGAATATTGGAAATAACAGCAAAAATAAACAAATGGGACCTAATAAAAATTTAAAACTTCTGCACAACAAAGGAAACTATAAGCAAGGTGAAAAGACAGCCTTCAGAATGGGAGAAAATAATAGCAAGTGAAGCAACTGACAAAGAATTAATCTCAAAAATACACAAGCAACTCCTGCAGCTCAACTCCAGAAAAATAAATGATCCAATCAAAAAATGGGCCAAAGAGCTAAATAGACATTTCTCCAAAGAAGACATACAGATGGCTAACAAACACATGAAAAGATGCTCAACATCACTCATTGTCAGAGAAATGCAAATCAAAACCACTATGAGG
>NW_011481839.1:13732-14393 GCF_000754665.1 Bison bison bison | reverse complement strand
TAAGAAAGCTGTGGTACATATACACAATGGAGTATTACTCAGCCATTAAAAAGAATACATTTGAATCAGTTCTAATGAGATGGATGAAACTGGAGTCCATTATACAGAGTGAAGTAAGCCAGAAAGAAAAACACCAATACAGAATTCTAACGCATATATATGGAATTTAGAAAGATGGTAATGATAACCCTGTATGCAAGACAGCAAAAGAGACACAAATGTATAGAACAGTCTTTTGGACTCTGTGGGAGAGGGTGAGGGTGGGATGATTTGGGAGAATGGCATTGAAACATGTATAATATCATATGTGAAATGAATCACCAGACCAAGTTCGATGCATGATACAGAATGCTTGGGGCTGGTGCACTGGGGTGACCCAGAGGGATGGTATGGGGATGGAGGTGGGAGAGGGATTCAGGATGGGGAACACGTGTACACCCATGGCAGATTCATGTTGATGTATGGCAAAACCAATACAATATTGTAAAGTAATTAGCCTCCAATTAAAATAAATAAATTTATATTAAAAAACTAAAAATAGAATAAAATTAAAATAATGAAACCAAAAAAGAGACTATGCTATAACTATTCCTACAACTGGAGGTAGTAGAGAGAAATGAAATTTAAGTAATGGGAGAGGCAGAGATGAAACAGGTTTAGT
>NW_011481839.1:10237-11115 GCF_000754665.1 Bison bison bison | reverse complement strand
TATATCTATAATTTCCATTTGACTTTGTACCTGTAAAATGAATAAGTACAAAATAGACAACCAACAAGGACCTACCATATAGCACAGGGAACTTGGCTCAATATGCTATAATAACCTAAATGGGAAAGTAATTTGAAAAATAATGGATATTTTTATGGGTATAAGTGAATCACTTTACTGTACACCTGTAACTAACATCATTATTAATCAACTATCCTCCAATATGAAATAAAAATTTTTAAAAATGAAGAAGTACAGCTTACCTGTCTAAATGAGGCTCCTTATGTATACCTTGTATTATGGTGATATGTATAGTTAGGAATACAGCTTCCCAGGTGGTGCTAAATAACCCGCCTGCCAATGCAGGAGACATAAGAGATGCAGGTTTGATCCCAGAGTCAGGAAGATCCCCTGGAGTAGGAAATGGCAACCCACTCCAGTATTATTGCCATGACAGAGGAGCCTGGCAGGTTATAGTTCATAAGGTTGCAAAGAGTCAGACACCACTGAAGCCAACTTAGCACACACATAGTTAGGAAAGAGAAATGACATTACTGAAACCACCATTTGTGCAATATTTAGAAAAGCAATTGTGACTTACATATTATTAGCTTAAAATCCATGATTCATATAGCTCTTGTGTAAAATTATTTCTTCTGGCTTGAAAAAACATAGATGCTAAGGACTTGGGACTCTAATTTGTATTCATTTGATCTGCATGTCTATCCTTAAGCCATGCCATAGCATCGTGATCACGATGGCTTTGTGGGACTCTACCCTACTATTCCCAGTTTCTGGAGGATCCTGGTTTCTCTGAAGAACTACAGGTGCCAGTTCAAGAGTATATGTTCCTTGTATGTCTAGGGAACCAGCTGCTG
>NW_011481839.1:8355-10137 GCF_000754665.1 Bison bison bison | reverse complement strand
CTGCACTCCTGCTGGGAGTGCCTCTTTGTAAGATGTGCCACAACCAAACAGTCAATAAGCTGGGCCGCTTCCCCTGGGTGGGGCTCTATGACAGTGTCAATGGCATTCAGAGAAATTTGGGGCACTCATAAGAAGCTTGATTTGGCAAAAGAAAAAGCAGATCCCCCTGTGAGACGATTGCACACAGAGTGAAAAGGGGAGAGATGAGGGAAGAGGGTGTGAAGGCAGGGGAGAGGGAGGGGCAAAATTCTGAAACCAACATGGTGAACCCTGAAAGTGTTACTCCAAGTGAAAGAAGCCAAATTTAAGTCTACACATTATATGACTCCACTGACATGTCCCAGAACAAGGAAATGCAGGGAGACAGGAAGGAGACTGGTGGTTGCCAGGGGCTCTAGGGGAGGGGAAGAATCAAGGAATCAGGGGGCACTAAGGGAAGGGAACAAGGTTTCTTCTAAGGTGATAAAATGCTCTAAAATTGGCTATAGTAATGGATGCACAACTATGTGAATACACCAGAAAAGACCAAATTGTATGTTTTAAATAGGTGAGTTGTATGGTATGGGAATTCTCTCTAAATAAAGCTTTAAATATTCCAGGAGCTTCCTCTTGTACTTATAATAAAGTGGTCACCATACCTGCTAACACCCTAAATGATCCAGCCCCTGCCAACTGCTCCTCCTTTTCTCCAACACTGTCCATACTCTAGCCACACAGGCCACCTTCTAGGCCCCAGACTCAATGAGGTTCTTTGCTGCCTCGCAGCTCTTAAACCTGATCCCTTGGCTTTGAAGGCTGTTTCCTTGCTCCTGCATATCGCCCTTCCTGCAAAAGGCCTCTACTGCTTAATCTAAAGTCGTCACCCCTATTTTGGGCCCTCCCTGTCCCATCACCCTATTGCATCTGCTCCAGTGCACTCCATAACACTGGAGTGCACTGGATAACATAACATCTGAAATTGTTATATGTACTGTGTCCTTCTGGAGAAAAGAGCTCCCTGAGGGCAATGACCTAGTCCATGTGGCATGCCCAGCTCCTGGGGAAGTGCCTGGCAACGAGCAAGCACCCAGTAAACATTGTTCAATATGGATGAATGGATGTCACATACAAATACCCTGACCGAGGTGTCAGGGACTCTTTCAATAAGAAATATACAATGGAAAAAGGAGAAATGTTCTCCAACTGGAAAAACAACTAGGCCAAGGAGAGACGGATGGGCCTATCTCTCTGAAACCTGTCGCATGAGAAGCAAGCTAAGATAGAAAAAAATGGATGGCAGAGTGACCTGGTTTTAAAGGATGCCATTCCACCAAAGACACATGTTCTGGTGGTCCTATGGGTCCCAGACACACTGGCTAATGGGCGCTGATGAAGATCAGATGGGCTGGCACACAACTGAGAAAGGGACCGAGATATTAAAAAGTTCTCCATCAGGAAATTAACAAACTTACAAATTGGGGGTGTGTTTACATGTACTATGCTTGTTTTGTTGTTTGGTCGTGTTTGGTTTTGGAGATGTTAAACGATTTCATTAAAACCATCACTGTTATTAACTATATTGATTTTCCTGGGAATCTAAAAGGCCACCTGCATGTATAAGACTATGGAAATGCTCAGGAAAGGCCTGAGAATGCTCAAGGCTCTCACCTCACACCATACACAAAACTATAAATCTCTTAGAAGTTTGTTTTTATGTATATGGCCCATTTTGAGTTAATTTTTGTATAAGGTGTGAGGCAGGGGTCCAAATTTACTTTTTGTATGTGGATATCCAATTGTCCC
>NW_011481839.1:5130-5654 GCF_000754665.1 Bison bison bison | reverse complement strand
AGCCAGGACATGGAAGCAACTTAGATGTCCATTGGCAGACGAATGGATAAGAAAGCTGTGGTACATATACACAATGAAATATTACTCAGCTATTAAAAAGAATGCATTTGAATCAGTTCTAATGAGGTGGATGAAACTGGAGCCTATTATACACAGCGAAGTCAGAAAGAAAAACACTGATACGGTATATTAATGCATACATATGGAATTTAGAAAGATGGTAATGGTGACCTATATGTGAGACAGCAAGAGAGACACAGATGTAAAGAACAGACTTTTGAACTCTGTGGGAGAAGGCAAGGGTGGGATGATTTGAGAGAATAGAATTGAAACGTGTGTATTATCATATGTGAAATAGATCGCCAGTCCAGGTTCGATGCATGAGACCAGGCGCTCAGGGCTGGTGCACTGGGATGACCCTGAGGGATGGAATGGGGAGGGAGGTGGGAGGGGGGTTCAGGATGGGGAAAACATGTACACCCATGGCTGATTCATGTCAATATATGGCAAAACCCACCACAATA
>NW_011481839.1:4295-5030 GCF_000754665.1 Bison bison bison | reverse complement strand
TAATTAAAATAAATTAAAAAAAGAAAAGTAAAAAAAAAAAGGTTAACCTTGAGAGAAAAATTTAAATTTAAAAAATTTAAAGAGAAATTGATGATAAAGCTTAGCATTTGAGAGGTTACACGTAGACACCACATAAAGAATAGTCACTATAAAAAGATCTAAAAGGAGAAACAAATCCTTTATTCACTTCAAGGTATCTTTTTCTGAGCTAGAAAAAGCTAGTCCTTGGAGGTCACTGCTGGGGTGTCATACCAGCAAGGGCTATGACTTGAGTCAGAGAAAATCCTGGGTCAATTATTATACATTTTTGGTATTCTCCATAAAGGAAACAAAGGATTTTAAATATCCAGATTTTCTTTTAAATAATTCAAATTATAATAACCATGTTATATCTGATTAAGTGAAACAGGCCACCTACTATTTTCCTAGAATGTGTATTCTAAATGGGTAGTGCATATTAAGCACTGTTATATGTATTTAATAGTCTGATTTACTACTCACGCTTTACTGAAGAAGTTCCTTCCACTGCATCCTCCAGACGGAAACCGCCGGTGTCCCCAGATCCTGAAAATTAAAAAGAAAAAAATGATTTAAAAATGTAACTCTCTTGTAAAAAAATAAAATAATACAAATATACTCTTGTAACTGTCACTTCCCTTTAGACAGTATTATGAAGACAATGCCACAAAAGGAAATCAGTTGAAGCCACCCAAAGATACACTGATATCCCTCAAC
>NW_011481839.1:0-652 GCF_000754665.1 Bison bison bison | reverse complement strand
CAGATAATCATTATACCTACTACTGTGGGCAAGAATCACTTAGAGGGAATGGCGTAGCTCTCATAGTGAACAAGAGTCCAAAATGCAGTACTTGGTGCAATCTCAAAAATGACAGAATGATCTCTGTTTCTTTCCAAGGCAAACCATTCAATATCACAGTAATCCAAGTCTATGCCCCAACCAATAATGCTGAAGAACCTGATGTCGAATGGTTCTATGATGTCCTACAAGACCTTCGAGAACTAACACCAAAAAAAGATGTCCTTTCCAACATAGGGGACTGTAATGCAAAAGTAGGAAGTCAAGAAACAACTGGAGTAATAGGCAAGTTTGGCCTTGGAGTACAAAAAGAAGCAGGGCAAGGGCTAACAGAGTTTTGCCAAAAGAACACACTGTTCATAGCAAGCACCCTCTTCCAACAACACAAGAGATGACTATACACATAGACATTACCAGATGGTCAATACCAAAATCAGATTGATTATATTCTTTGCACCCAAAGACGGAGAAGCTCTATACACTCAGCAAAAACAAGACCAGGAGCTGACTGTAGCTCAGATCATCAACTCCTTATTGCCAAATTCAGACTTAAATTGAAGAAAGTAGGGAAAATCACTAGACCATTCAGGTATGACTTAAATCAAATCCCTTA
>NW_011481838.1:13697-16148 GCF_000754665.1 Bison bison bison | reverse complement strand
CATTCTCCTGAAGTTGTAAAAGCACTAATGTAGGATTTGTGTTAAACAACTAAAACAAAACAAAAAAATCACTCCTTGGTAGGAGTTATACACACAGCACACATACACAGGCATGCACACACTAGGTTCACACATTGGCATTGGTCTCCTGACTTCAGGGAGCATCTTTATGTTACTCTGAATTCTCAGTCAGGTGTTTTACATGTGTCTGTTTCATTAGGATTGGTTTCTGGAGATCTACCTTTTTCTTTTTTTTTAATTAAATTTTAGTTGCACTGGCTCTTCATTGTTTCACACCAGCTTTATAGCTGCAGCGAGCCGGGGCTACTCTCTAGCTGCGTGTGCAGGGCTTCTCATTGTGGCGGTTTCTCTTGTTGTGGAGCATGGGCTCTAGGGCATGTGGATGCAGTAGTTGTGGCACATGGGCTTAGTTGCTCTATGGCATGTGGGATCCTCCCAGACCAGGGATCAAATCTGTGCCACCTGCATTGGCAGGTGGACTCTTTCATCCACTGTACCACCAGGGAAGTCCTAACTTTTACTTTTATTTGTAATGTATTTCCCTGTTTCTTTGCCTTCACTGTGCTGAGTTCTGCACATTAGACAAGAGTCACCTCTCCCAGTCTTCACAGATGGGTCTTGTGCAGGAGAAGACACTCAATCCTCTCAGCCAGAGATGTGGGCTATTTCTCAAACCTTTGTGCTACTCCAAAGCAGTGTCTTCTTAGCAGCCGCTGGCCTCTCGAGTCTGAGAGGTCCCATTAGTGCTCTAGGACAGGCAAAACTGAAATTGGTCCCTTGAACAGCAGCAGCGAACGCTAGGGTTCTGGCAGTGCAGTCCAACTCCTTTGATCCTCAGGGGAAAAGCCTGGATCTGGAGTTTGTCACTGTTTGCTCTGCCCTGCACTGGGCAAGGAGTGTGTGCCCCCAAGGTCCTTCTAACTGCTGCTTTGCTCCCAGTGGCCTCCAGAGCCTGGCATCTGTCAGGCCTTCTTGTTCTCAGGGACAGGCAAGCTAGAAGTCAGTTTCTGGGGTAGCAGAAAGAAATGTTTGGGTGCTAAATGTGCAGGCAGAGTCCTTTCAGGGAGAACTTGGTAGCTGGGCTGTATTGGCTGCTCTCTGTGCTTAGTCAGGGGAGGAGCTGTGGGAGGAGCCTGCCTGGTCTTTTGAAACTATTTCTTTGTTCTCCCAGGGAGTAGCCTATGCCAGTGCTGTCATCACCTAGAGACAGATGAGTTGGGAGCTGGATCCTTGGGTACAGATCCCTGAGGGAAAGCACTGGGGTCAGGGGGAGGGGCGTGCAGCAAATATATAATCAGACATAAGATATATTACTGATGAGAGGTAGATTCCCCAGGAAGCAAATGAGGCTTCAGTATCATCAGGGCCTCTCAACTGCACCGACTCTTGGGAATGCTGGGCATTTTGGGAAAGTTGTAGAATGTTCTAGATGGGGAGAGGAAGCCAGCTTTCCAACAGGAAACCAGTCTATTGAAGCATTGCTGGCAAATTTCCTATTTTTTCTCAGAGACAGAAATCTGAATTTCCAAGAAAACCAACATGTGCTGTTATTTTTTTTCTCATTATAAATAATGATTCAACATCCTGCCTAATTTTGTATTCACAGTCCTGTATCATTATCCTTATAGAAGCACCCCCAAATTGCATTATCTTCAGATTCCACAAAATCTAGACCCAAACTTGCAACTGACCTCTTGGCTTTTGCATTAATTTGTATCATTTGTTCTAAAACTCCTTCTCTATCCTGCCCATCCCATTTAATTTTTATTAGTCTTCCCAATTCTAATTTATGGAAGAAAGGTAAATATTCCCCAACAATTTATCTTTCATCAATCAGTGAAAGTTTATGTAAATTAGGACTACAGATTTGATTTGGAACATCAGTGAAAGAGCTACTGTTTTATGTTTAAAACCATATTATATTCAAACTGGTATTTAAGTGAACATATATATTCATTACAAGTAAAATCTACATCTCCAAGGCCATATCATGTGTGGATCAATGATAGCCTTTCATGCTTGTTTCATTCTTTCTTGGTAGGGACTAGCACATGGCAACAGAGTATTTCTCTACTCTTTTTGATTGCATAGCTATTGACCCTGATTGATTTCTTATGGTGGTCAGCTTACAGTGCTTCCCATTCTAGGCACTGAGGCAGGAGCATGGAAAATTCAGCTGCTACAAAACAAGACTGTTTTCTTTTATCATCATCATCGTACACTAAAAACTAGCATGTATAACATATATAACGCATTTACGGAATAATGAAGTGATCAATGCCAATTGCTAGCCAACACTGTGATTAAAGAAAGAAGCTCTGCTTCACGCTATGCAAATTTTGGTGGTTCCAGGATTTCAAGGGAAAAAATGGCAGCATGGGAGAACCCAGCTTTCTCCACCTCCCCTCCTGTATCAATGGCTAAACAGCT
>NW_011481838.1:7881-10684 GCF_000754665.1 Bison bison bison | reverse complement strand
AGGTGAGAAGCATGAATACGCTAATACACTGGCTGGTCCTAGTTCAGACCTTCCTTTCATAAAGTTTTGAGTGTGATTTTAGTATTTAAAGATGTATAGTTTTCAGGGCTTCCCTGGTGGTCCAGAGGTAAGAATCTGCCCACCAATGCAGGAGACATGTGTTCGATCCCTGATCCAGGAAGAACCCACATACTGCAGAGCAACCAAGCCCGTGCACCACAATTACTGAGCCCGCTCTCTAGAGCTCACGAGCCACAACTACTGAGCCCACACTGCAACTACTGAAGCCCATGTGTCCTAGGGTCCGTGCTCTACAACAACACAAGGCACCACAATGACAAACCCACACAGCAATAAAGAGTAACCCCGACTCACTGAAACTAGGGAAAGCCTGTGGGTAGCAACACAGACCCAGAACAACCAAACACAAATAAATATTTTAAAAGATGTGTATTTTCATACAATATACCATCTAAAAGCCAGTCAGCACTTCATTTGGTGCTCAAGAAACAGAAACCTACTGCCATGCTTAGAAACAAATCATGGGTTGGATTTTTTAGGTAGTTTTTAGCCCCTAATGTGTCGCCTTCCTAAAGAATGAATGTTCAAGTGTCATTTTGACTTAATATAATGACTTCTGTTCCTCACTCTTATACACAGAGAATGTCACCTGCTACTTCAGTAAACAAAGGATATCACAGCCGTAACATCATCAGCCACTGCACCTGCCCCAATGTTGCACTCTGAAGGGCATTCAGGACAGAGGAAAATTGGATACTGGCTTTAGACAGTTAGAATGCATATCAAAGGAATAATTTTAATGAGTCTAGACTCATGCCTTTTCTCACACATACAAAAGTACCACAGTAATTAACTTGAAATGTTTATTTGTGATTAGCAGTAATCTTTGAATGTTCAACTACATGATGCATTTATCCCCAACAAAAACTCCTCTATATCCTGGGTCCTCCCTTATCTCTTTGGAGCAGTTTCTCAGAGCTGTCTGAGAGGCTGAATCCCAGGCTACAGTCCTCAGTAAGATCATCAAATAGAACATAACTCTCAACTTTTAGGCTGTGCTTTTTTTTTTTTCTTTTTCAGTCAACACTATCCAAATTATTTGTTTCTCAACATAAGATATGAATTCATGATTATGTCCATCAGCATCTCAAGTAGAAAGAAATATAGGGAATCCGAGTATTAAGCAACCATTAAAAGTGCTAGAGAAGTGACAGCCAGTAAAGTAAAAATGTCAGAAGTAATAGTCAGAGAAGTAAAAATAGCATGTGATGAGAAGGTAGGGGACATAAGTTGGTTCATGTATATGAATATATGATAAGCAAGCAGAAAAATTGCTTACAACCTGATGCCTTGATTTCTACACTTGGTCACAGTATAGGTGTTCATAACATCTTTCACTACTCAACTTTTATGATGCTCACAGCTGATCGTGGTTGTTTACCTTTATTCCTAAAAGATGTGAGTCCCTAAAGATCCTGTCTACATTAGATTGCTATGTATTACCAATTTTGAACACCTTAAATGGAAGTACAAAGAAGTTCTTCAGAGAATTGCTTGAATTCCATGCTCAACACATAGCTATCTTGAACCCACTGTGAAGTAGCAACTTTACTTTCTCCTAATAATCAGGGTCAATTAGCACAGGAAATAGAGTAATATTTTGCCTGTTAATTACCTGGTATGCTGAATCCTGAATGGGTCATTTGGCAATTTCAGTTTTCACATTACCAGGAGAATCGTGGCTCTGGGGGAACTAATACTCTAAGCCAGCAGAACTCTCAATTATGTAAAGGATTAACTGTAATCAAACTACTGCCTGGTAGGTCATTGCCCTCTCCCTCACAATGGCACCATGTTGAGAGCTCAGCATTTGTCTTTGCATTGGTAAATAGGTTATTCAGCAATGGAAGTGGAGAACCAATCGTAAAACTAAGAAACAGTGATATACCTAAGGAAAAGGAAAATCAGGGCAAGCCCTTTTTCTCATACTCAGGTATTCTCAAAAGTAGATTATTGTTCATATCATTCATATACAGATCTATCCCCATTGGATTTTTTTAAAAGCTTAATAAGTGTGTGCATTTTCTTTCCTATTCTATACTTTACTGGTGCCCATGGAATTTGAAGACAAAAATCCTCTTTAAGGTTGTATCGCCAGATTATTCTATACCACCTCAAGTGTCCAGATCACATACTTTCTTCATAAAGAAAACTTAAAACTTGCCTTAAGGTTAAAAAAATAGAAACTTGTTTCAAAATATTTGCAATTTAATGGGTACAATATTATTATTGCCACAATAACTTAATAATAGTAAGCAATTCCAAGGCACTTAAATCACCATCAACTCTTTACATGTAATGACTCATTTAATCCTTGTAACACCTTCAGAACGTGGGGCATAAGTTATACCCATTTTACAGATGTGAAAACTAAGGCAAGATGTTTAAGGTACTTGTCAAAAGTCACAAAGCTGTAATCTGGAGAAGTGGGGGTTCAGAAGCAAGCATTTTGGTGTCCAAGTACATTGTTCTATCCTCTTAGTTATGTGTCTCATACTCAGCCCACATTGGCACTTTACGGTAACCCCATTTTGTATTATCTTCATCATTAACCCCAGAGAAGGCAATGGCACCCCACTCCAGTACACTTTCCTGGAAAACCCCATGGATTGAGGAGCCTGGTAGGCTGCAGTCCATGGGGTCATGAAGAGTCGGACACGACTGAGTGACTTCACTTTCACTTTTCACTTTCATGCATTGGAGAAGGAAATGGCAACCCACT
>NW_011481838.1:4302-5824 GCF_000754665.1 Bison bison bison | reverse complement strand
AACTCTAAGAAAACTAACACAGCATCTATTAAATTATTCTCCTTCCTTTCTTTGTTCACCAAACCTAGTGGTGGTTTAGTCACTAAGTCGTGTCCAACTCTTGTGACCCATGGACTGTAGCCTGCCAGGTTCCTCTGTCTATGGCATTTTCTAGGCAAGTGTAATGGAGTGGACTGTCATTTCCTTCTCCAGGGAATCTTCCTGACCCAGGAATTGAACCCAGGTCTCCTGCATTGCAGGCAGATTCTTTACCGGCTGAGCTATGAGGGAAGCCCAAATCTTGGTAAATTACCACAAAAACAAATTTAGACACTGAGTTCATCCATCTCAGTGTGGCTATGACCCAGGAATTCCTCACTCTGCTGACAAACCTCTAAATTTATCTCACCTCCATAACATATTTCCTCTACTACTGCCTTCATATCACTCATTGATGAATAAAGTCACAGAAGTGAACTGGCTCCAAATCAAAGCAAGGCCACAAACATAATCAGGCCCTCATTACTACTCTTTATATTTTTTAAAACATATTTACCATTTTCTAATTATTGATATTGTGTTCCTTTCATAAGTTATATCAGATTTCTAACTTCAATTCGCAAGCATTCAATTCTATCTCTACCAAATGCTGCTAATTGCCTATGATAAACATGTTTCTAAAACTATTTTTCTCCTGCAGTCTCCCTCATTTTCTTATCACACTAAACATATTTTATTACTGTATATTTTGTCTGGAAATGCATATGGTCTCCTTTATTTTTTCCCATTCCAAAGAAAAAAGACTTTCTCTTTTGTAAAGGTTTCTTTTTCCTTTTCAATGAGAATGGACATAGTTATTATTTCAGTCACTCATCATAATAATTAATTTTAGAATAGTTTTTTCATCCCAGAAAGAAATCTTGCAGTAATCATACACTATTACCCTTTCCACCCATCATATAGTAATCTCCTATCCCTATGGGTTTGTCTATTCTGGACAGTTCATATAAATGGGATTATTCAATGTGTGGTTCCTGCGACTGACTTGTGAATTATTCAAAATGTGGTTCCTGATAATGTTCTTCATAAATGGTACCATGTTAGATACATAGAAGGGGAAAATAAATTTTAATTCATTATTCATACTAATGAAATAAAAGATCAATAAAAGATCAGACCTAAAAATAACTAAAACATTAAAAAAAACAAAAACAAAATCGGAAAAACCAATCTCTGACAGCTTTGTGACTTTAAGATATCTTACTTACATAGGATACAAAAAGCATAAAATGTAACTGCCTCAAAATTGCAAACTTCTGCTCATTCATGAAAAGTGTTGAGAAAATTAATAGACAAAGCTGCAACCTAGAGGAAATTATTCCCTAACCACTCTCTTGACAAAGGACTAGTATCCTGAAGAGAAATATGCTTATCATTTATATTATTCAATAATATAAACATAACAAACATCTGTGTATTTTACAGTTAAACAATTAGACAAATGAAAAACCAAAATTGGAGAAAAATTTGAAGAGACTTCAGA
>NW_011481838.1:3675-4016 GCF_000754665.1 Bison bison bison | reverse complement strand
AAGAACACTGGAGTGGGTTGCCATTTCCTTCTCCAATACATGAAAGTGAAAAGTGAAAGGGAAGTTGCTTAGTCATGTCTGACCCTCAGCAACCCCACGGACTGCAGCCTTCTAGGCTCCTCCGTCCATGGGACTTTCCAGGCAAGAGTACTGGAGTGGGGTGCCACTGCCTTCTCTGCATTACTACTTCTACTACTACTACTACTAAGTCACTTCGGTCGTGTCCGACTCTGTGCGACCCCATAGACGGCAGCCCCACCAGGCCCTGCCATCCCTGGGATTCTCCAGGCAAGAACACTGGAGTGGGTTGCCATTTCCTTCTCCAATGCATGAAAGTGAAA
>NW_011481838.1:0-472 GCF_000754665.1 Bison bison bison | reverse complement strand
GATTCATCAACTTTTAAGTGATAGGTGGACATCAGGGGCAAGTGCAGGATGAGAAAAGATACATATGCATGAAACAGTGCAGTGAGTTTAAGATAGTGCTACACAGGCTCTGTGGCGAGGTACACACACATAGTAAAATATGAAATTGATGAATTCTGCATACTTAAGACCAAAGCAGATATTACAATCTAAGATGATGGCTTATATTAGGTTTAAATCATTTATTTTCTAAGATTTCAACTGCATATTCGAAGGACATAGCATCAACAAATTTGACATGCTACAGCCTAATCAAGCAAATAATTGCTTACAAAATCTATTTTGGAGAACTATTTTTCTGATGGAGAAGCTGTAAATGGATGATCAAGTGCCGGGAGCCAGCACGGGAGTTCCCACCCATGACAAAGGTCATGCGGAGAGGATCTGACATGCAAAGGCAAATCAGAACTCAAGAGGCCCCCTGGACCTGCCC
>NW_011481837.1:13880-14645 GCF_000754665.1 Bison bison bison | reverse complement strand
CTTCCCCCTTTTAATTTTATTGTTATAAATTATAAATACTGATGCATGTAATGAATACTCATTAATATTTTCAAATATATGTACCCTTTTCATTGCCTTCCTAATTGCCAAGTTGCCATCCAGTAACATTTTCCTTCAGCATAAAGTAACCTTTGTACAAGTCTGCTAGTAACTAAATTATCAATTTTTGCTTTTAAAAGTCTCTATTTCAGCTTGTTGAAACCTGTCTTTCTTGGTATAGAATTCTATGCATGCAATTAAGTTCTGTAAGCACACTGACACTATCTTTGCATTATATTCTACCTTCATTGCTGTTGTTCCTTGGAAATTATTTTTTTCTCGTAAAACTTTTAAGATGTTTTTTTCAGTCATTGGTTTATAAAGAGTTTTATGTTCATGTTCTTAGGTGTTCTTTCCCTGTATTCTTATTAGGGTTCATATGGATTATTGTATCTGCATCTTGATGCTTTTCATAAATTCGAGAATTTTCATCCATTATATTTTAAAATATACTCAGACCAATTATCTTCCTTCCCTTTCAGTGACAATACTTACATATAAAAGCTTTTAACTCTGTCCTAGCCATGTATTTTCTCTGACTTCATAATGTATATATATATATTTTTTTTTCATCTACATTTTCTAGTTTTCTAATTATACAACCAGCTATCTTTAACATTTTAGTAAAATCATACAGTAATTTCTTACTTTCACTTGTTATACTTCACTCTAAAATTTCCATTATTTTTTTTTTATCCTTCAATT
>NW_011481837.1:8526-10516 GCF_000754665.1 Bison bison bison | reverse complement strand
AAGCATACATGTGTATGGATGAACAAAAACTGGTTCATTAGTTTAAGTGGTTTTTTGCTGGATGATGAAAATGGGTGCTTTCTTTATGTCCTCTCTACGTTTGGATATGTTTTAAATTTTTATAATACACATAAAGATAAAAAAGAAGCTCTTAAGGTTTGACTTAAAGGAATTAGTAACAAAGTACATTCCACGTATTAAGGCTGTGATTAAACAATTTAGACACTCAAAATTATGAACATCTTAATTCTGGAAGACAGGTTGAAAGATAATAGTGTAACTAGGAAATATATACCTGAATTGCCATTTATTTAACCCTATGTTCCAGTACTAGAGAAGTAAAAAATACAAGAAACCAAGGACTGTATAAAATATCTAACATTCTACTGGAAGTAACAGAAAAAATATTAAAGAAAGAAATCACAGTGTCAGAATTCACCCATGAAGAAAAATAAGGCAGGTTTAAAAAACAGGATAGCAGCCTAGAGGTTTGGGGGAAATGGAATCAGATGCCACTTTAGATAAGTCCTCTCTCAGATGGGGAAGTTAACAAGATACAATCTATTGAGGATTAGTTGGCCAAAGCTAGTAAAGGTCTGTTTAATATTGAACTCTCTCCCTTTTCCCTTGGGCTGCAATTCAAGTAGAAACACAAGAAAAGAGCAGTATGCAAAATAAAGAGTAAACATGAGAAAACAAAAATTACAGAAAAAGAAACATCTGAAAGCATGTGTTGTAATTGAAATTGCACTACTTCACTGATGTGGTTATCCCATACAACATATGTTGCAAAAGGGCTTCCAAGATTTTTATTATACACTAACTTATCCCACTGTGCTTCCTTCTGCAGTAACACCCAATCACAGCACAGCAGGATACACACATTGGCTACAACATTCTCTCGCCCTGTCTTTGGGTTAAAAATAGGAACCCAAAGAGTTGTATATATCTAGATTTCACAGATTACTAACAAATGTGTCTACTGATAGTACTATGCTCTCCTCTTTGTTTAGCCTTCTCATGAAGAGCTGAAAAACTTTGCACTTTCTGGCAATGGGAAGCAGTGAACATATAAATAGTGTATCAAGAGTAAACACTTCTAAATATTAAAGATGTGTAAATTTCTTATTTGGTCCAATATGTGTAGGAAGACTTATTTATCTTGTAGAATCAGTTAGAAAAGTCAATATTTACATGTATACATCAAATAATATAAAAAGTACATGCAATGTGTTGTGTTATGCCACACAGAAAACTAAATAGAAACACTTGATACATGAGTTAATTTCTATCACATCAGCATTGCTTTGCCATCATACCATATTTACTGCATAGTACGCCACTCAGAGAAAAGAATCACTATACTTTCTTGCTAAAAGAGTATAATTCAAATCAAATAGTACTTACAGAGGAAGAAACCAGTTGTTGGATGGATGTGGGCAGATGAAATTTTCAACTTACACCTCTCTGAAACAATGGAGAAATAAATTTTGTACCCATTGGTGGGTGACCACTATTTCTGTTCTGTTAGATTTATATAGCAGAGGCCATGATGCTTCTCCTAGAACGCCCCTTCAGGAATGAACTTTCCCCTGACTAGCACTCTGTTGTCAGCCCTCTTTGGAGATTGCCTCAGCTGGAAGATATTGCCCCACCCAAGATTCACGTACTTTTGGCAGCCTACATCAAATTACTGATCATTGTGAAGATATAAAGGCTCAGCCTGTTTGCTTCTCTCTGGAATAATCTGGAAGGGCAGTATCAGCTCTAGAGTTCTCAAGGAGGGCCAGCTGAGACCTTATTTGGTCACAGCTCAACTTATCCTTTCCATTCAATGCTCCTTTCCCACCTCTTGTTTCTACAGGTGTTGATTCTAAGAGCACTGATTAACATCTTATCTTGTAAATCCTGCCTCAGAATCTGCTACCTGGACATCTCAATCTGTGATATGTTATGAGAAGGATATTACATGATACTTAATGCTAGATTG
>NW_011481837.1:5234-5747 GCF_000754665.1 Bison bison bison | reverse complement strand
AAAAACCTATTTGACTTTAAAATATGCAGCTACAGAATTAACTATTCTCAGTATGTTATTTTACTGAATAATATTCATCATCCCCAATCCTAAAAAGATTGAGGCAGTATTAGCCTAAATGATAATCGACATACCCACATGGTGGATAGAGGTTTTTTACTATAGTATGGAGGACATTATTCTTAACAAGGAAATAACTATATAGCAAATTGATCAAAACAGACTTGTTCTTTTCCCTTTCTTTCAACAGGAATGATAGATTTCTCTTCTGTTTCCATCATGCAGCTCTAAAATCCACTATGGTCAAAGAGGAAGTTTGAGATGAGTCCAGTGATATGCTGGAGCCAACTCATACTGATTTACAAGTACCAAGTCTGTGCTTCTATTCCCAACTCTACGTTTAGTGAGATAACAAACTGACATGGTAGTGGGCATATATACATACTAGAAATTGGGAAACAGTGTAAACCCAAACTTGCATTCCTAAGAGAGCCAGTTGTTAAACATTTACCA
>NW_011481837.1:4512-5134 GCF_000754665.1 Bison bison bison | reverse complement strand
ACCACTTTAATTCCTGTACAGCCAGTAGTATACTAGTGAGCCAGCTGTCTGAAATGAGTATAATCAACTTTCTTAAGCTGGTGTGTGTTACCTCTAGCAGGCCATTGTATATAACTCCATTGACACCATTTATATAAAAACTGAGAAATTATACACATGGCTCTTTTTTTATGAAGGAAGTTGGCATTTTATCAACATAGTAAAAAATTAAAATATCCAAAAAACATCATTGTTTTTGTAGTAAGTGTAACTGAGTAGCACCCTATAGGGTCCTCCTGGGATAGACCTGCCCCCGCAATGTCCTTCAATTGTCTGTTTGTAGAAAAACCTGAGCTACTTAGGCCTTCCCCAAGTTCCAAAGAATAAATTTAATCAGAGAATTGAAAATATTCAAAAACAAAGGAAAACAGTCAGGCAAGGCAAAATAATAACAGTTTAGCCATTAGACAAAGTCAAGGACCTTAAGTTCCTCCTCAAGGGATATAGTAATATTCTGAGCCATATGCTTTGATATGTTTTGCAGATACTGAAACCCTTACCAGGTGGAAGAACTTAACTATGTGCTGACCACCACAGCACATAGACCTCAGAGCAGTTGGAACCAGAAGGCTGATGATTGACT
>NW_011481837.1:0-672 GCF_000754665.1 Bison bison bison | reverse complement strand
AGTCCACGCCTTTGTGGAGTACCTGAGAACCTGAACCTGAGTGGCTTAGACCTGGGAAGTGCACGAACCCAGGGCCCGCCTGAGACAGTTCCCTGGTAGAGCAACCTAGAGCCTGAGAAGTGTAGACCATGAAAGCACACATGCCGTGAGTGGGGGCAAACCCAGTGTGGCTGAAACACTGCAAGCACTCCTCACACACGCCAGTGATATTTGTTTGCAGTGTTCCTCCCTCCCCACAGCATGACTGAACAAGGGAGCCTAAATAAGTGACCACCTTTGCCCCCTTGTGTCAGGGTGGCAATTAGACACTGAAGAGACCAGCAAACAGAAGGAGCTAAAATAAACAGAGGGAACTGCTTTGGAAGTGACAGGTGCAACAGATTAAAACCCTGTAGTTAACATCGACTACATTGGAAGGGGCCTATACATCTTGACAAGTAAAAGCCGGATCAAGGAACTATCTGAAACTGAACTGACCCCACACTGTCTGCAACAGCTCCAGAGAAAGTCCCAGATATATTTTTACTATTATCATTTTTTTAATTTTTAAAAATATATATTTTAATTTAAGTCCTCTATTACTCCTTTAATTTTCATTTTTATAACCTGCTATTACCTTGCAAAAAAAGCCCTATTTTAAAGCAAATTTCATATATATATTTTATAATTTTT
>NW_011481836.1:13485-14878 GCF_000754665.1 Bison bison bison | reverse complement strand
GAGGAGACTGGCAGGCTATAGTCCATGGGTTGCAAAGAGTTGGACATGACTGAGCACACATGTGCGCGCACACACACACACACATGGATGTAATGGCTATACTATATTGTTCTTTGGCATTTGCTCAGTCCTGGTGTCTTCAACATATAATATACACAGTAGGTACTACTGTTTGTTTGACTCATACGAAGAGATAGGTCACCTATCATTCCTGAGCAACATCATGATGATGAGCATTGGTCTAGATAAGACATAAAGCTTGGGTTCAAACTTGAGATCCACTACTTGATAGTAGTGTGGTCTTGGGTAAATAATTGCAACTTTCTATACTTAAAATCATTATGTTTAAGACAGGGATATCCACACTTAGTTCCTAAAAATTACTAGACAGAGTGCCTAAAATAATTTACATAAAGGATTTAGCACAATGTGAGGCACAGAATAAATGGTTACTATACTCATTATACACAGGGTACTATGCTCAGAACATGACTTGAGACAGTCAAGAAAAACCTCATAGAAGAGACACTATCTGCATTCAGACTAGAAGAGTAAGTAGGGCTTCCTAGAAGGCAGAAACATGAAGGATCTTCTGGGCAAAAGGAACAACATGCAAAAATGTATGGGGACAAAGAAAATGACTTCATATCATTTGAGGACCTGAAAGTATGTTGATAGTATAACTGAAACCCAGGGTGAATCTGAAAGAACAGGAGTCAGGTCAAAGGAGTAGGTAGATGAGGCCAAAGGAATAGGCTGAAGGCAAAAATAAAAGCTTTTGTATGCCAGTAGAAGATATTCATACTTTAACTTGTAGCTGGTCAAGACTAACCATTTGCTATAGCCTGCCAATCTCCTCTGTCCGTGGGATTTTTCCAGGCAGGAATACTGGAGTGGGTTGCCATTTCCTACTCCAGTTTTAAGTAGGAGAGTGACATGGTCATATTTTCATTTGGGGTCAAGTTGGTAAATGTGTGTGTGGATTATCAGGGAGGATGACACCAGAAACAGAGCAGCCATTAAAATCTGGCTATTGTGGTAATCTAGTCAAGAAACTACAAGGGACTGAGCTGAGGTAGTCAATGGGGATCTACAAGAGGAGGGCAGTATCAGCAAGGTGATCAAAGGCAGAATCAGTAGGAGCCTATGACCAATAAAAAAGACCAGGGGGTTGATAAGAAGAGAGAAACATGTAGGATATCTGTCATCTTTCTAATTTGGAAAACTATGTGGATTGAGAGGTCATTAACTTACATTGTAAAAAGGGCCTAGTTCTGAACATGTTGAGCTCGAGGGCTCTGTCAGATGTCCGAGTAGAAAGATCAATTTGGCAATTCTACAATTCAGAACAGACTAATGGATTGAAATTGTAGAATTGCCAAATTGATCTTTC
>NW_011481836.1:9350-10314 GCF_000754665.1 Bison bison bison | reverse complement strand
GAAGAAAACACAGACAGTACACTCTTTGACATTGGTCTTAGCAATTTTTTTTGTATATGTCTCCTCAGGCAAGGAAAAGAAAGCAAAAATAAACAAATGAGACTAATCTAACTAAAATGTTTTGTACAGCAAAGAAAACTATCAACAAAAAGGCCACCTACTCAATGGGAGAATATATTTGCAAACAATATATTTGATAAGGAGTTAATATCCAAAATATACAAAGAACTCACACAACTTAATATCAAAAAAGCCCACATAATCTGATTAAAAAATGGGCAAAGGACCTGAATAGACATTTTCCCAAAGAAAATACACACAGGTGGTCAACAGGCACATGAAAAAAATTCTCAACATCACTAACCATTAGGGAAATGCAAATCAAAACCACAATGAGATATTATTTCACACCTGTCAGAATGGTTATTATTAAAAAGACAACAAATAATATGCATTGGTGACAATATGGAAAAAAGTGAACCCTCGTGCATTGTTGGTGGGAACGTTGATTGGTGCACCACTGTAGAAAACAGAGATTCCTCAAAAAATTAAAAATATAACTACCATATGATTCAAGAATTTCACTTCTGGGTATTTATCTGAAGAAAAACAAAACACTACTTTGAAAAGATACATGCACTCCTATGTTCATTGCAGTATAATTTGTAATAGCCATGACATGGAAGCAATCTAAGTGTCCACTAATAGAAGGACACATATATACACAATGGAATATTACACAGTATAATAAAAAATGAAATCTTGTTATCTGAGACAATGTGGATAGACCTAGAGAGTATTATGCTCAGTAAAATAACTCTGACAAAGACAAATGATGTATGATTTCACTTATATGTGGAATCTAAAAAACAAAACATGAACAAACATAACTAAATACAAACAAAGTCATGTTGTTTAGTTGCTAAGTCATGTCTGAGCCCGGCAGGCTCCTCTGTCCATGGGA
>NW_011481836.1:3460-5513 GCF_000754665.1 Bison bison bison | reverse complement strand
GGTAAAAGCCCAAGGAACCCATAATCACTACCTTTGGATAACAGAAACTCCAAAGCAAGAACCTAGGAGGAGAGACTTGAAAAATAAGAGTGCAATAAGCTTTCAGGTGATATTTGACTAATGTCTTTCACAGCTAATTAAAATTCCTTTAGCCACAATAGTGACTGTGCGTGGGTGAAGGTTATAATGCACTGCTGCTAATTAACCATTAGAACTTGGTCAATAGCTTATGAGTCATCTCATCTCATTTAATACCAAATTATATTTGATTCAGCTACAAAGAAATGCTTAGCTGCACGACTGAAATTCACACTATATAGATAAATGCTCCGATTTGATTTTCAACTTGAAGACAGAGATATGGAAAAAAACCTGATAATATTATTTGCTGTCACATACATGCCTGGTAAAGTGTGTTCTGATTATCTTTCCAATATTCTGATTTACGGGAGGAAGAGAAGAAGGGAGATGGTGAAGTGTACAAGATAACAGTCAAAATTTACATGAGACACCGCCATGTAAACAACATTCTGAAAACATTGGTCTTGAAGGCAGTCTCCTGCATGATAAATAGTCCTATGATGAGTCAATAATTACTTGAAGCGCTAAAAATTATTTTAGACTTACTCTATAGTTCCATTAGAGCCTGTGAAATATCCAGTAATGAGAGTTGTAGTTTAATGTCTTTTAGTACGTGCATTATAAATTAGCTAATTGAGAAAGTTATTTCAGGAAGAAAAATAGAACATTGTGGATTTTTAAGTAACTAACAATTTTTAAACATCTCACTGTAAATTTTCACATCTGATAGCAACAGTTTAAAAGTCTTACTATTGATTGACAATGAAGATATTAAATGGTCCTTTCTGTGAAATTTTTAATAGTCATGGAAAATATGACTGAAAAGTTTTACCATCTAAAGCTGCTCTCCATATATCTTTGATTTAATGAGAAGCATTTTCATACAACATTTTTTCTCATTCAATTACACCAACAGTTATTGAATGCCTACTATTTGGAAAGCAAATTACTCGTGACTGTGGGAGATACAAGAACATTTTGGATGCTTAGAAATTAGTATGAGAAAATAGACAATTGCATAAATAACACTTAAAACAAGGCAATGCTATAATAGAAATACTATTATTTAAAATTAAAGCAGAACAAATAATGTTTTTGTATTTGAGTAAAAATAATTTTAAATGTTTAGTTTCCAAGTTGGCTACTGATACTGTCAGACATCCCTCTAGATGACAGATAATACTGATGGACAGCTAGAAAAGTACTCTGGAAGCTCTCAAATGAAATGTAGTACAGTAAGGTGCAATGGTTCTCAGACGTGACAATGAATCGGTCATAAAGGGCCTGATTAAAACACATTATTGGGTCTCTCCTCAGAGTTTCTGATTTGATAAGTCTGGGGTGAGGTCAATTAATGTGCATTTCTAATAACTTCTCAGGTGATGCTGATGCTGCTGGTCTGGGAGAGAAGCACGGGAGAGCTCTAGTGCATGATCACCCAAGTCTGAATCCTGGCTCACTATTTCTACCTGCATAATCTGTGTAGCATGCCATTGTCACCTCATCCAAAAATTGTGCATAGTGAGAACATTGTGGCTGAAAGTGCTAGCCAATGACCAAACCTTTGTTTTGTCTTCCTGGGCCTACAGTTAAGCAACAGTGGGTGTTAAATGTGGATCTGTGACTGAGATCTAGTGAAGGAATATGAGCAGAATTGATGTGCATCACTTCCAGGCTTGACTCCTAACAACTCCCACACACTTCCTTCATGCCCTTTCACTTCTGGCTGGCAGCAAATGAGCATGGGAAACTTGGCAGTATTAAGTTGAACACAACAGAGCCTTAAGATGGAAGGAGACTTGAATCCATAAAACAAAACTTGGAAGAGAGCTGCCCACTGAACAGCAACACCCATTTGGGCTTTACATGAGAGAAGTTGACCTATTCTTCTTCTTGGTATTTCTGACAGCCAGTATGCCATCTGAGACACAGCTGCTCAATAAATGCATGCTTAACTGACAGAGAAAAACTT
>NW_011481836.1:0-619 GCF_000754665.1 Bison bison bison | reverse complement strand
AAGTGGAGTAAATAAAATACTCATGGACATTTTGCAAAGACCTATTCTGTTTTGGTTGGTACAACCTCTGGGTGAAATCTTCTCTCTAGGATACTAAGAAATATCCTCCACACTAGATGTCTTGTTGAATTTAGTTGCTTGCTCAAGTGTAAACATAAACAGACAATGGTGTCCTTAATCTCTTTAATCCAAGAAGCTGTCTGACCTGTCTCCTGATTTAGGAATCTGTTTCAGCAAAAGTCTCAGGTTGCTAAAGATGAGAGTACTTAGTCTTTCCAAGTTGTTACATCCACGCTGAAAGAACGGATATACTTTTGTCTAATGTCATGACATAATCATGCCTTTAGATGCCCATTTTCACAGTCATCCCCTGCATTACTAACCATGAGTCATTTTATAGGCAGATTTAAATTTGTTATGGAAGTGCATTCCACAAATGGAATAAACTCTTGAAGTCTATTAGCCCCAAAGAAAGGAGAGCCACATTAAAAAAAAAAAAAGTAACTAAAAAGACAGCAGGAACACAATAAAGAATTGATAAAAAATGAAGTTAATGGTTGTGTTACCAGAGCTTCTCTAGGGCTTTGCTCAAAACCCATCACAACCACCACCACCACCC
>NW_011481835.1:9010-10333 GCF_000754665.1 Bison bison bison | reverse complement strand
AAACTTCTGCTTAAATCACAAAGCAGCTCCAAGTTTCATGCGTGAGTTAGAAGGCTATGTTCTACAGACATCTGGAAATTTCCAGTCTTCACATGAAATCTACACAACACATGAAAGATACAGTTGTTATTTATTGTGTGATTAGGCTCAAACCTAGGTTATTTGGAGCCTCTGTCCTCAACAAATGGCACCATTTGTGGTACTCTTAGGATTAGGTTCCCTAGAAAAAGACTCATGAAGCCAGGGAGCTTCATACAGAGGTTCTTAGAGAATCCCAACCCATGGCGGATTCATGTCAATATATGGCAAAACCAATACCATATTGTAAAGTAAAAAGATTAAAAAAATTTTTAAATGCAAAATAAATAAATAAATTTTTTTTTAAAAAAAGAGAATACCAGAGAGACAAACTTATGAGGAAGTAAGGAGGGAGGGATCAGGCAGAAAGAGCTGGCCTGCAATGTAGTTGCAATGGAGGTCTCAGATGACCAGACAAGGAGGTTGAGCCAGGGTGGCCCTTAAGAGGCAGGGAGGCCAGGCTTTTGTATCTCCAAATCAGCCAGTCAGTGGCTATGGATTGCCCTCTCAGAGGGAGTGTAACCTTGGGAGAGTCACTTCTATGGGGCAGAGGACAAGTCCAGCGAAAGGAACAGCTGTGAGCCTTCAGCAGGTACCATTCCCAGTGGCTTGGGTTGAGTGAGTTATCCCTGAATCCCTGGACAGAGCACCAGAATATCCACTACAGTTGGCATCCAGCAATCTGCTCGGGGATCTATGCTAAGTAACTGACGGAGGAGAAAAGAGTTAGTGATTATACACGAGGGAGAGGGGAAGGGAGAAGGAGAGTGGAGGCAATAGTCTCCATTTGGTCCCTAGGATTGGGTTTGAGTGCTGTGGTTAAAGCTCTTAAATTTTCATGAGAGATTCCATATCTGAGTGCCAGGTTAAAATGATAACTGCTGATGCAGAGCAAGGGAGCTGTCCCTTCATCTCTACTTCTGCCTTGTAAGCCTAGAGAGTACAGGGCTTGGCCTTTGTTTGTATTGATCTAGATAATGGATAAAAGGTGACGTGAATCAAATCCAGAGAAGACAGAATGACCTATATGACAGTCAAAAGCTACTCCAGCCCAGGGAGAAAAGAACAGAGTCATAAAGCAACTGGTTGGGGGGGGCGGCTGGGGGAGGCAGCGCTGTGAAAGACACACGATCTTGAGTAAGCTGAGTAGGAAGAGGAAAGGAAGAGAGGGAGTAAAGAGGAAGTGATGAGAGACAAAAATTATGCTGTGATGAGTAGGATTTAGAGATTTTTAGGTCATTGTAG
>NW_011481835.1:4547-5695 GCF_000754665.1 Bison bison bison | reverse complement strand
TCCACATGCAACAAAACAAGCTTGTGGGATGCTAAAGGAAGCTCCCTCCCCAGCAGATGTCACGAAGGAGGAGGAAAGAGAGAAGAAGAGGTGACAGAGGTGACAGAGGCAGACTTCTTGCAGTGAGAAGCTATCGGCATGCCCCAAACTGCAGCTGTGGCTAACATTAGACGGCTACAGACGACACGGGGAAGGGCATGACTGCACCTGTTATTCTCAGGACAACACAAATTATTTTTCCAGGACATCATGAGGATCAGCCACAAGAACATAAAGTGCTTATTTCATAACAGGGACTCAGGAAATAGGAGCAACAGTGGCAAAGATGCCCTACAAGAGGAGGACAGGCACTAACAAACTGAGAAACCAACCAGTAACCTCATCTGGCCAATCCAGAGCCCCTCCTCACCTCTAGGTGGATGCTTCCAGGTGTGTGAAGGTGAGCTGCCCTGCACAGGCTGCCTGCCCTGTTGATAAATTGCTGGTGTGGTTTTAGAGGAAGGTTTCCTTGAGTTCGTTTCCCTGGAGCCTCAGACAGTAAAGAATCTGCCTGCAATGCAGGAGACCTGGGTTCAATCCCTGGGTTGGAAAGATTCCCTGGAGAAGGGAATGGCAATCCACTCCACTGTTCTTGCCTGGAGAATCCCATGGACAGAAGAGCCTGGTGGGCTACAGTCCATGGGGTCGCAAAGAATCAGACACAACTGAGTGACTAATGCTTTCACTTTCCTTGAGTTTGCAAAGCAATAAGATAGACTCAGTCCGTGTCACTGAGTTGCCATATTCAATTGCACATGATGCCTTCCCCAGGCCTGAGGCAAGCCTTCATGGGCCCCCTCCTTCACAAAAAAGTATATAGTACATATCTATGCCATTGGTACAAAATGAGTCTATTAATATTATACATTATTAAGACATTTTTCTGGACCTAAAAAGATATATTTTTTCTTTTGAGTAAAAGCACTGAAACCATTCTGTAGGTCCCTGAAGTACTACGGGTCCCAGGTGCTGTGCCTGCTCTGCCTAATGGATCAGTTGACTTACATATATTATTTCATTTCATTCTCTAAAAAGTGCCAAGAGGATTTCTTATCCCCATTTTTCAGATGAGGAACTGAGGCTGAGAGAGGTGAAATGACCCACTCAGC
>NW_011481835.1:0-689 GCF_000754665.1 Bison bison bison | reverse complement strand
ATGGACGCAGCCCATCAGGCTCCTCTGTCCATGGGACTCTCCAGGCAAGAGTACTGGAGTGGATTGCCATTCCCTTCTCCAGGGAATCTTTCCAACCCGGGGATCAAACCCAGGTCTCCTGTATTGCAGCCAGATTCTTTACCGTTTGAGCCACCAGGGAAGCTCCTTAAGCCACTAAGTCTGTGGTAATTTGTTATAGCACCACAGGAAAACAATATAGCATTACATGTACACATAAACGAGGCTTCCCAGGTGGCACTAGTAATAAAAAATCTGCCTGCCAAAGGAGGAGCCATAAGAGACTGGGTTTGATCCCTGGGTCTGGAAGATCCCCTGGAGGGGAACATGGCAATCCACTCCAGTATTCTTGCCTGGCAATCCCATGGACAGAGAAGCCTGGCAGGTTATAGTCCATAGGGTTGCAAAGAGTCAGACACGACTGAAGTGACTTAGCCCACACATAAATGGATTATGTTGCACATCAGCTTTCCTTCAAAATGGAAGATTCTACCAAAGCATATGACTCCATTTTAAGAAATAGAAATCTCAGCATATTAAAAAGCAGAGACAGCAAATTAAAAAGCAGAGACATTACTTTGCCAACAAAGGTTGGTTTAGTCAAAGCTATGGTTTTTCCAGTAGTCATGTATGGATGTTAGAGTTGGACTATAAAGAAAGCTGAGCACCAA
>NW_011481834.1:9738-10582 GCF_000754665.1 Bison bison bison | reverse complement strand
TCTCCAGTGTCTTGCCTGGAGAATCCCAGGGACAGCAGAGCCTGGTGGGCTGCTGTCTATGGGGTCGCACAGAGTCAGATATGACTGAAGCGACTTAGCAGCAGCAGCATCCACTTACCAAGTGAAAGGTACCTTCTCAAAAAGACTTGATGATCCTGTATGTAATTATGATTTACTGGCAAGATTTTTAAGAAAAGATATTTACTGTGCCTGGCTTAGCCCACCTCTGTGCTTATCTTTCTTGTGCATTAATCACTGTTTGAAGTGCAGTTTATTTACTTTTTAATCTACCTCTACTGTGCCCAAATTCTTCATCTTTGCAGATGTTGATTGTTTTACCCTTTGACAGCTTTCTCTGCTTTTCTAGTATGAGTTGATGTCTAGACAGATAACAGTTATTAAAAGTTGGGGAAATATTGTCCTAGGTGGCCCAGTGTAGAGTTTGTTTAGGAGAAAGCATTCTCTGTCTAAGCGTAAAAAAATACACACACAACTCATTTGTCTTTAATACAAGATGGAAATTGAGTTATTCATGCAAAGGTCACCAAGAAAATGGAAATATGCAATAGTAAAGTAACATGAATTTTGGGACTTCTGTTAGGACAGTGCAAAGTAAGTCTTATTGACCATGATATTATGATAATCAGTCATTGAAGAGATATTTATTGATGAATTACATTAATTATGTATGCATGCACAACCTTCATAAAACATACTGATCAATTTCCAAACACCATCAGAGCTGATGCTTGACAACCACTGAGAAACTTTTTCGTTATTCTCAATTTCTCACCTTCCCCAAGGATCTTTTTCCTGGATGATAGGAGGAGGATCCTGGAGAAGA
>NW_011481834.1:4750-5561 GCF_000754665.1 Bison bison bison | reverse complement strand
GATCCCTGAGTTGGGAAGATCCCCTGGAGAAGGGAACGGCTACCCACTCCAGTATTCTGGCCTGGAAAATTCCATGAACTGTATGGCCCATGAGGTCACAGAGAGTCAGACACGATTGAGCAAATTTCACTATTTGAAATATGCAAAGAATATAATGAGAGCAAAGAGAAGAGAAGCACTTAATTAAGTCTCCATGCTGCTGCTGCTAGGACATCCTAAAAGATAGAAAAGAGTTTTCCAGGGAAAAAGGTGAAGATGGAAAGAAAGACTAAAGCAGAGGTTGCTGAACTGAGCATAGAACCAAGGCAAAAGCCAGCCTGGTGTGTTTGGAAAACTCTAAACAGTTCAGTGTTAGAAAAGCACCATGTGCCAGGTAGAAATCAATGAAAACAAACCCAAGATAGGCAAGTGCCAGATCAAGAAGGATCTTGAATAACATAGGAAGCCTGAAATGTATCATCTAAGTGATAATGATTTGCTTGAAAATTCTAGCATAAAGGTGGATACTAGGTGCCTAGTAGAATGATTGGGTGACAGTTTTTCTGAGTTGTACAGTGAGTAAAAAGTGATAAGGGCAGGAACCAGGGCAAGAATTGTAGAAGTGGAGTGGAAAAAACATATTCACAAGAGCTATTTTGGACATAAAACTGATAGTATTTTTTATTTGGTGCACATGGGATGATAAAAAGATGAATTACTCAGGAAACCTCACATCTTAGGTGTCTAGTGATGGCAATGATTGATTCAATACATGAAGAGGGAGAAATTTAGGAGGAATTAGACTTGACATCAGTTTGGGATGTTTTAAGTT
>NW_011481834.1:0-571 GCF_000754665.1 Bison bison bison | reverse complement strand
AGATCTTGCTTTGATTTATGTCATCAAGTGTTCTGCCTATGTTTTCCTCTAAGAGTTTTATAGTTTCTGCTCTTAACATTTAGGTCTTTAATCCATTTTGAATTTATCTTTGTGTATGGTGTTAGGAAGTGTTCTAATTTCATTCTTTTATATGCAGCTGTCCAGTTTTCCTCAGCACCATTTATTGAAGAGGCTGTCTTTGCCCTATTATATATTCTTACCTCCTTTGTCAAAAATAAGTTACCCATACATGCATGGGTTTATGTCTAGGCTTTCTATCTTGTTCCATTGGTCTGTATTCCTGTTTTTGTGCCACTACCATACTGTCTTGATGAGTATAGCTTTGTAGTATAATCTGAAGACAGGAAGGTTGATTCCTCCAGCTCCATTCTTCTTTCTCAAAACTGTTTTGGCTATTTGGGGTCTTTTGTGTTTCTATATGAATTATAACATTTTTTGTTCTATTTCTATGAAAAATGCCATTGGTAATTTGATAGGGATCACACTGAATCTGTAGATTGCATTTGGTAGTACAGTCATTTTCACTATATTGATTCTTTCTACCCAGGAA
>NW_011481833.1:16188-16503 GCF_000754665.1 Bison bison bison | reverse complement strand
AAGCCATATTGGGCATACTAACCACCACTGGAGTATACCCCTGTGCAAGCTGCATTAGCTGTCAGCTACTTCACCAGAGCCTGTTATTACAGGCAGGCCAATCTACCCCACCCACATCACTCCACCATCTCAGAGGTCTTTTGCTGATGGATATCATAATATATGTAGTCATTTCCTTATTGATGATAATTGGATTAATTTTAATTTTTCACTATTATAAATAATGCAGCTGAATATAAAAAAGTCTGATATGGATCAACTCATAATCTTGGGGGCCATGCCTACTCCAAAATCTATCTCCCACAATCCTCATGG
>NW_011481833.1:14177-16088 GCF_000754665.1 Bison bison bison | reverse complement strand
GTTCTGACAGTTGCAGTGCTAAAGAGACCTTATCTTTTGATTTACCAACATATAACACTTTTAAGAATCGATTGGCTTTAGTTTAAATAATTTAGCTCCTGGGTTTTCAGTCTGTTTATCCTCCCAAGGAAGAAAATGCTCTTCCTGCCTCTTCCTGCCCCCTGATTCTTCATCCTCCTCTTCCACGCTGTTGTCCCTGGGGTCTCCTAATGTAGAAGTGGGCAGTTAACAGATGTGGAATCTCTGTGTATTGTGGGTCTTGGAGAGACTTTTGTCCTACAGTGCCATTTTACAAATGGAGAAACCAAGGCTACAGAGATTCTGGGTTACCAAGACTACACAGCTAATGCTTTATTAGAGGAACCAAGAAGAGCTATTAGGTCCCTTTCTCATTCTTGAACACCCCAGTGTCTCCCAATCCTATGCTCATTTACTCTGCTAGATTATGCTTCATGTATTTTAATCCTATTCTCCCATTTTATAGATAAGGAACCCGTATCTCAGAGAGCGAAGCAAGACAGACACCCAGCTAGTAAGAAGCAGCAAGAAGCCAATACCAGATGCCCAGTTCATCAGGGGCATGGATCAAACTCACATGAGTGAGGGATTAAAGTGCATTGAAAAAGTGCTGCTTCAGGAACAGCAAATGGCACACCACTTATGGTCCATTCTTGCCAGCATTTTGACTTTGACCCGGCAAGAAAACAAAGCAGTAAGAGAGTCGAAGGTACACAAAGTCAATGCGAGAACTTCTCCCTACTTACTCCTCTGTGCTGGCACCTTCAGTAGGATTTCTGAGATTCTACTGAAGTGAAAGAATATAATCTTTTTTTCCCCTCATTATTTATTTATTTATTTTAATATAAATTCATTTATTTTAATTGGAGGCTAATTACTTTACAATATTGTATTAGTTTTGCCATAGATCAACATGAATCTGCCACGGGTGTACACATGTTCCCCATCCTGAACCCCTCTCCCATAATCTTTTGTAAAAATTAGAGACAGGACTGTCCAATTGAATTGCTCTTTAGGAAAAGATCTAAGTGAAATGTTTCCCAGAGGATATTGTATTTTCAAGGAAAACCTTTATTCAGCTACCAAACATTTGAAGGAAGCCTTGGCCTAAAGAAATGAAGACAATGGTAAAGGGAAGGGAGCATTTGACCCCTGGGTCAAGAGAACCCAAGAATGTATTCCCGGCTTCCAGTTCAGTTTAGTCACTCAGTCGTATTTGACTCTTTGCAACTCCATGGGCTGCAGCACACCAAGCTTCCTTGTCCATCACCAACTCCTGGAGCTTGCTCTAACTCATATCCATCGAGTCAGTGATACCATCCAACCATCTCATCCTCTGTCGTCCCCTTCTCCTCCTGCCTTTAATCTTGCCCAGCATCAGGGTCTTTTCTAATGAGTCAGAATGGTGGCCAAAGTATTGGAGCTTCAGCTTCAGCATCAGTCTTTTCAATGAATATTCAGGGTTGATTTCCTTTAGGATTGACCGATTTGATCTCCTTGCAGTCCAAGGGACTCTCAAGAGTCTTCTCTAACACCACAGTTCAAAAGCATCAATTCTTCAGTGCTCAGCTTTCTTTATGGTCCAACTTTCACATCCATACATGACTAATGGAAAAACCATAGCTTTGACTATATGGACCATTGTTGGCAAAATGATGTTTCTGCTTTTTAATATGCTGTCTAGGTTTGCCATAGCTTTTCTTCCAAGGAGCAAGCATCTTAATTTCACAGCTGCAGTCACCATCTGCAGTGATTTTGGAGCCCAAGAAAATAAAGTCTAACACTGTTTCCATCATTTCCCCACATATTTGCCATGAAGTGATGGGACTGGATGCCATGATCTTAGTTTTTTGAATGTTGAGTTTTAAGCCATCTTTTTCACTCTCCTCTTTC
>NW_011481833.1:9184-12865 GCF_000754665.1 Bison bison bison | reverse complement strand
CGGGGCTGGTGCACTGGGATGACCCAGAGGAATGGTATGGGGAGGGAGGTGGGAGGGGGTTCAAGATGGAGAACATGTGTACACTCATGGCGGATTCATATCAATGTATGGCAAAATCAATACAATATTGTAAAGTAATTAGCATCCAATTAAAATAAATAAATTAAAAATAAATAAAACAAAACAAAAAAAGATCTATTTGCACTCACCACACAAACATGCCTGAATGCATGTTCACAGGCTTATTCCTCTTGCCATTAGGTAATTGACGAATTTCCTGGTTTTCCATTTCAGCTTGGAAAAAGCACTTTTCACTGCAAATTAACCAAACTGGAAAGAGAGATTCTGTCAGAATGACTTCTGGGCAACTCACTGAAAAAATAGTAATTCCAGAGATTTTTCTTTTAATTCAATTTAAGTAAAAACAGCAAAAGAGAGAAAAGGAAACTTTGAGATGATCTAGTCCAAAACCATCAATTTTCACATGAAAACTGAGGCCCAGAGAGATGAAGGGACTTGTTCAGGGTCACATCTGTATATTTTAATGGTCTGAGAGCAGAGAGAGTAATTGAGCAGAACATGTCTTATTCCAGAGTCACAGAATTAGTTGTATGTTCTGATTTTGCAGCTGTGTGAATTTGGCAAGGGACTTATTTTACTAAGCTTATTTTTTTTACCTGAAACTGGGTATAAGTAATACAAACAGTAATTCTCACTCCATAGGGAATTGTGAGCACCAAATGGACTAACATAACCCCTTATCCAGTATCTGGGACAGAGTAAGTGCTCAGTGAGTGTGAATTTCTTCTTCTTCTCTTCCCCTTGTTTTCCTTTTTGATTAGCCTGGTGGCTAGTACATAATCCCAGGGAACGGGGAGCCTGGTGGGCTGCCGTCTATGGGGTCGCACAGAGTCAGACACAACTGAAGTGACTTAGCATTAGTACATAATAGGGACTTTCACAATATTTGGTGATTGGCTGTCACCTTGATGTGATGCAATGCTTTAAGTACAACTCAAGGAGCTTGGGTTTGATCCCTGGGTAGGTAAGATCCAGTGGAGGAGGAAATGGCAACCCACTCCGGTATTCTTGACTGGAAACTTCCATGGACAGAGGAGCCTGGTGGGCCACAGTCCATGGAGTCATAAAGAGTTGGACACGAATGAACAACTAAACACGCTTACACATGCACATGCACAAGTGTCTGAACACTGGCATATCTGCTCCTTGGCACTCTTACTTGCCATGAGACTGTTGCAGGGTGGAGGAAGCTGGAGGGAGTGGGGATGAAAGCAAAACTGCCAGAAGACATGTATCTTGATCAAGCTATAATTCAAAAAGATACATGCACCCCTATTCATAGCAGCATTATTTACAATAACCAAGACATGGAAGCAACCTAAATGTCTATCTACAGATAAATGGATAAACAAGAAGTGGTACATATATACAATGAAGCATTACTCAGCCATAAAAAATGAAATGATGCTATTTGCAGCAACATAGATGGACTTAGAGATTATCATACCAGGTGAAGCAGTCAGAGAAAGACAAATATCACATGATATCACTTATATATGGAATATAAACAAAGATACCAACTTATTTACAAAACAGAAAGAGATTCACAAACATAGAAAACAAACTTATGGTTATCAAAGGGGATAGGTGGGGAGGGGGAGGGATAAATTAGAAGTTTGGGATGAACAGAAGCACACTACTGTGTATAAAATAGATAACCAACAGGGACCTATTGTATAGTGCATGGAACTATATTCAGTGTCTTGTAATAACTTATAATGGAAAAGAATGTGAAAAAGAATATATACATATATAATTGTATATATATAAATACATTTATACGTATAAATATTTATATATATATACAAAGATATATATGTTTCTAAATCACTTTGCTGTACACCAGAAAATAACACAACATTGTAAATCAACTATACTTCAATAAAAAAAAAAACTGTTAGAAGAACAACTTCTTCCTCCAAGCCCCTGTCCATACAAGGATAATTTCTCTTATTTTGATACTTCCCACTTCATCTCATAATGGTCAAAACCAGCCTATTTGAAGCCCAGCTCAAGTGCCATCTCTTGTGAGACCCCACAGTATTTCATACAACTCTGGTTTACAAATAAAGAAGTGAAAGCTCAGAAAGGTTAAGTAACTTGCCCAAAGCCATGGACGTAGTAAACAGCACAGCTGAGGGATGAGAGAATGACTAACACTGAGCACTTGCTCTGTAACATAGCTACTGTTCCCATCTTTCCCAGTTTACAGATGCTGAAAATTGGCATACAGATCTGCAGTTGCCCTGCTAGTAAGTGACAAGGTAAGATTCACAGTAAGATTTGTGAATCATCCCACCAGGACAAGGTTTCTCAGTTTCAGCACTATTAACATTCTGGGCTGGAAACTTTTGTGTATGATGGAGGGTTGCCTGTGAATTGGGGGATGTTTAGTAGTATCTCTGGCCTCTACCCACTAGATGCCAGTAGCACACCTCCCAGGTCTCCAAACATTGCCAGAAGTCTTCTGGGGGGCAAAATTGCCCCCTCCACCTTCATATGACAACCACTGCTCTTGGACCGCTGGTCATCAGTCCTTACATGGAACTCCTGCTTGGTTCCAAACCTGATGCATTGAAACAATTGATGCATTTGGAACAAAAGAGATAATCTTGCTTTCTAGGAAATTCTCTCAAGGATGTTTTCAAACTCATGTGTGACTTGGAGTTTTTAGTTTTGCCTAAATGTTCTATGAACACCTGTTAGGATAACTGGAAAAAGTTTATTTAGTTAGTACAAAGGTATAATTCAGAAAAAAGTGAAATACATCAAAGATAGAATTATAAGTATTTTTCTTTACTTTCCATTTCTGTTCTTGACTCAAACCCAAGATGAGCTGTACTTCTTGGGTTTGTTACTCAAACTCCATTTATCTTGGGCTTCTGGACCTCTCAAAATTATGATCTGGCCAGGATGTTCATTTAATCCTGAATCTGAGATAATGTATTGTAGCTATTATGGTGGCTGAAGATATCTTGGGAAGGGATGATGAAGAGGGACATCATCTTGATCTTTGAAAACATTAATTCTCTCACCATGCAGACTGTGTGCCAAGTCTTCTGTGTCCTGAGCCTTCTTTTACTCCATTTAGGGCAAGACAATGTCAGAGAGAAATTCTCTAGGGGAAGCAGATATGTATTTGGCCTTGAGGTCATAGAAAAATCTTTTCCTGCTCAGATCCTCAGTTTCCTTCCTGAGCAACATGAGAGATGCACAACAACTGACTATGAATGCTACCAAGTCTCTATGGCTAACAAACCTAGCACTATTGTTAGCCCTTAATACTAGTTACTTGCATTTGTAAAGCTTACCAGAGAAATGCAAATCAAAACCACAATGAGGTACCATTTCACGCCAGTCAGAATGGCTGCAATCCAAAAGTCTACAAGCAATAAATGCTGGAGAGGGTGTGGAGAAAAGGGAACCCTCTTACACTGTTGGTGGGAATGCAAACTAGTACAGCCACTATGGAGAACAGTGTGGATATTCCTTAAAAAACTGGAAATAGAACTGCCTTATGACCCAGCAATCCCACTGCTGGGCATACACACTGAGGAAACCAGAATCGAAAGAGACACATGTACCCCAATGTTCATCGCA
>NW_011481833.1:5788-8064 GCF_000754665.1 Bison bison bison | reverse complement strand
CATCATTTTACAAATGAGTTAGCTGAGGTTCAGGGGAAATAAACTTCATTTTTCAAGATGATATTACTAGAAACTCAAAACATGTAGTCTAAAGGTTCTTGTTGTGGAATTTCATGTTAGATGCATGGTGTAGTGTGGAAAGACTTGAAAACTGTGGGGCTGTGTCCTAGGTGCAAATATTTCAAGTATAGTGAAGATTATCTTTCTAAAGTCACAAGACTATTGGATGAAATCTGACCTTCTGAGGTCACTGAAAACAAAGTTGTTCTTGTCATATCACACATGATTTTACTGGCTTACATAGTATACACAGAATACTTTGTTACATTTGGTTTTTATTATTTTCCATTAATGTAGTAATTTAGCCTGGTCAACTTGAGGTTTAGGATGAAAGGAGTTTGATTAGTAAAACAGGGATAAACTTCGGCAATGCTCATCATTATATTTGTACATATGGATCCATCCCGGGCATAGGAAATAAAGGACAGACAACAGTCTGTTGTCTGGGCTGGGTTTCTGCTGGGGCAGACCCTGGACCAAGCACTTCAAAAAAGCAATTGACCATTCCATTCATGTACAAGTTTTTGTGTGGATGTGTGTTTTTATTTCTCTTATGTATATACCTTGGAGTTAAAATTGCTTGGTCATGTTGTAACTCTGTGTTTAAACTTTTGAGAAACTGCCAGATTGTTTTCAAAGGTGGCTGCACTATTTCACATTTCCACTAGCAGTCAATGAAGCCTCCAGTTTCTCTGCATCCTTGTCACAACAGTCTTTTTGCTCATAGCCATTCTAGTGAGTATAAAGTGTTCAATTTGCATTTCCCTCATGACTTTTTCATGTGCTTACTGAGTATCTGTATATCTTATTTGGACAAATAGTTATTTAATAGCTTTGACCATTTAAATATCCATCAACAAATAAGTGGATAAACAAAATGTAGTACATCCATATAGTGGAATATTATTTTCAGACATAAAAAGAATGAATTATTAATACATACTACAATGTGGATGAAGCTTGAAAACATTATGCTAAGTGAAACAAACCAGACACAAAATGTTACATATTGTATGATTCTATTTATGTGAAATGTCCAGAAAAGGCAAATCCATAGAGACAGAAAGTAGGCTAATGGTAACAAGGGACTGAGATAGTAGGGAATGTGGAATGACTACCAATGAGTACAGTTTCTTCTTGAAATGATAAAAATGCTCAGGAATTAGTGATGATGAATGCAGAATCTAATGAATATGCTAAAGCATATTGTGAGCTTTAAAATAGTGAATTTTATAGTATGTGAATTGTATCTCAGTTTTAAAAAGCAAGTGATCATAGATGTTTTCATGTATTTCTGAACTCTCCATTTTTTTACATAGATCTATATTTCTCTCTGTCCTTCAATACTATGCTGTCTTTTTAATTTTTTGTTTCTTTAAAAAAGTTTTATTCTATATTGGAGCATAGTTGATTAGCAATGTTGTGTTAGTTGCAGGTATACCATGCTGTCTTGATAATATCGTTCTGTATTGCCTCAAAATTAAGTAGTGTGAATCCTTCAACTTTGTGCTTGTTAAAGATGGTTTAATAAATTTTAGTATCATCTTGTCGATTTCTGCAGAAAATCCTGTTGAGATTTTAATTGGGAATTTGTTATTTATCTAACAACCAACCTGAACTCACCTTGCTCTGAGATACACTCTTACTAGTAGTAGAGTGAGCCTTCTCAAAGGACGCTAAATAAAGATTAATATGGACAAATGGGGAAACTTATGTTTAGAGAGATTAATTAACTCATACAAGGTTACAGCTCACGTTGCAGGTGTGACTGAAACCTGGATCTGATTCACAAGCCTCTGTGCTTTCTCTGATGCCAGATTGCTAATGTTAGGATTTTCAGTGAAAATTCGGTGTGACTCCAGTGTCGTGTGGCTGCTAAAAGATGATCCTAATTGGTTTGCTGTTTAGAAAGAGGGTGAAAGTCACTCAGTCGTGTCCGACTCTTTGCGACCCCAGGGACTATGCAGTTCATGGAATTCTCTAGGCCAGAATATTGGAGTGGCTAGCCTTTCTGTTTTCAGGGGACCTTCCCAACCCAGGGATGGAACCCAGGTCTCCCACCTGCAAGGAGATCCAACCAGTCAATTCTAAAGGAAATCAGTACTGAATATTCATTGGAAAGACTGATGCTGAAGCTGAAACTCCAATCCTTTGGCCACCTGATGAGAAGAACTGACTCATTGGAAAAGACCCTGATGCTGGGAAAGATTGAAGGC
>NW_011481833.1:4544-5675 GCF_000754665.1 Bison bison bison | reverse complement strand
TGATGCTGGTGTAGAAGCTTCCTACAGTTCTGTGCAATGTGGAAGAGCTTCAGTTTAGCCTAGGAAGGGAGAAACCAGGGGAGAAAAAACAAATAGCCTCAGAGATAGGAAAGGCTGTCTTGGGAAGCTTCTAGTGGCAGAACTTGGTAAAAAGTATCTAGGGTTTGGCTCATTGAGCTCAGGGACATTTTCAGCTCTCATAGTCCACGAATTTGTGGTCATTGGAAGTTGTGGTCTGTGCCTTAACAAAGTGTGTTTTCCTATTCTAGTACTTTGCACAGGACCTGAGCATAGTACTAACTCATTAATTGTTTCTTGAGTTGAACAGAACCCTTGCTGTAAATATAATGGAATCATTAGAAAATTGAACCTCAACTATATTGGAGTTTAACTTGACAATGGAATTATTACCTAATTTTTCAACCGCTGAAACAAAAATTCTTTGTTAAGTGATACAATATTTATGTGAATTAGCACCAACCTTTGGGGTGGCATTAAACATTCCCCATTAATAACGGCTTCTGAGTGATAGTGTATACTTGGCAAGGAATGGGAGCATTTATGGGTTTTCTCTCCCACTATTCACAGCCTTTCAATGAAAGCAGTGGCTCACTTGAGGTGAGGGAATAAAGGACAAGGGAGCACTTGGATTCTTCCCTGTGCTCTTCACATTGGGACTGGTGAACAAGGCTGACTTCATTCCACAGCTGGATTGATATGCAAATTTACCCCCACTAATTGGCTTCCCCAGCTGTCTCCAGAGGGCGGATGTATTCTTTTATAAAGTGCTGTCTAGGGTGGCATTGAGAACATTAGAACTACTTAATTGAATATCAATGAATCTTTATAAACTAATAATGATGAAGAGCCTGGGAAGCTTGATGTAGGTTTGGTGTATTGGGAAGAGGAGAGCCCTGATTTGAATTTGTGGGAAGTGAACATTTCTCTGGGTTTTATAAAATTCAATTTAGGCTGCTTTGACCTGAAGTCCTTGAAAGCCCCACAGGTGCCTTCTTCAACATGTGAGGTGGTGCGGGTTGACCATGAGCAAATGCGTGGGTCTATGTCCACTCCCAATAGATAGACAGACACACGCACACCTTCCCCTAATACAGAAAAACTTCCCCTAAT
>NW_011481833.1:0-577 GCF_000754665.1 Bison bison bison | reverse complement strand
GGAAGTCCCTTTCAATCATTTTTTGATTGGATTGTTTGTAGAAATACTTTGCTTAGAAGAACTATTAACGTTTTGTCAGATATGCTGCAAATATTTTTCCTAATCTATTGCTTGTCCTTTAACTTTATATATATAGTTTGCCATATAATTTTAAATCTTCTAGGTACTGATATTGTCAATATTTTGCTTTATGGTTTTTCGGTTTGAATATTTTACTTATATATTACTTTCTACTTTCTTGTAAAACTTAAGTTTTTACATGTTGCTTTTTAACTTACCTGAATATTTTTTGTATATGTGTGAAATAAAGTTGCATATTTTATTCCAAATAGATAATGGTCCCTATGTGCTATTTGTTGAATAATGTTTACTTTCCCCAATGATTCATAAATATTATAAACCTTATTATACATTACGTATATAGGCAGGTATATATGTCTGTTTCTAGAATACTTATTCTGTTTATTTGATCTACCTGATTCTTTCTGTGCTGGTAATAGGCTAGTTTAATAGATTTTTGTATTTATAGTATATTTTGATACTTAGTACCTATGTTCTCCTTTATTCTTCTTATCTA
>NW_011481832.1:4764-5280 GCF_000754665.1 Bison bison bison | reverse complement strand
CCATGGGATTTTCCAAGCAACAATACTGGAGTGGGTTGCCATGCACTTCTCCAGGGGATCTTCCCAAGCCAGGGATTGAACCCAGGTCTCTTACATTTCAGGCAGATTGCTTACCATCTGAACCACTAGGGAAGCTTTTTTATATTCTCTCTAGACTTGTGTCTTACTACAATATAATATTTTCTCATTATAAACTGTGAATGATCAAGTGTTAACAGATTGAGTGATTAAATATGTATATCCTTCCCTGTCTTACTTATTCATTTCTAAACTTCTTGACTATCTATCTGTATCTCAATGTATTATTTGATCTATATTTATAGTAACTATCAGAGTAATCCAAGTCTACGCCCCAATGAGTAATGCTGAAGAAGCTGAAGTTGAACGGTTCTATGAAGACCTACAAGACCTTTTAGAACTAACACCCCAAAAAGATGTCCTTTAAATTATAGGGGACTGGAATGCAAAAGTAGGAAGTCAAGAAACACCTGGAGTAACAGGCAAATTTGGCCTTGG
>NW_011481832.1:0-618 GCF_000754665.1 Bison bison bison | reverse complement strand
GAAGCTTGAAATAAACATGTAGTTCCGTACTATGAGTCAGAGGCTACATCATCGTCTGCTGACACTGCTCACCCCTGCAGGCTGATTCCCTGCCTGCTGGAGCTGGACTCCAGCAAGTGGCGCCTGAACAGGGGGCATCTGAAGGGTAAGTAACTTCGTGACTGCAACACGGAGAAGTTAGGATTTTACCTGTGGGTGCCCAGCACCCATCTGCAGTTTAGGCAGGATGAGGAGGGTACAGAAGTAATAAGAATATTCTCTAGAAAAATGGGTCTCTCTGCATCCAAGAATAGACAAATGTTTATTGAAATATTACTTCACATGTTAGCCCATAGAGGCATTAAAGTAAGCACTGGAAGACTGTCTAAATTCCTAATTTTTGTCCAAGAGCAATGTCCATGGTTTCTTGAGGAGGGTACCGTAAATCTAGAAACCTGGAGTAAGGTTGGAGATCATTTACATTTGTTTTATACTTTACATGGGCCAGAAAATGTTCCTGTAGATGCTTTTGCTCTGTGGAATATGATTAGGGACGTCCTGGACCCTCAGCATGAAGCTGTTAGACAGCCCATGGGAGAGGCTACAGAGGTGGATGGTGGGTCTCCGCCTTCTGTGCAC
>NW_011481831.1:10428-10983 GCF_000754665.1 Bison bison bison | reverse complement strand
GCAGCACTGCCGTCCGCCACCCAGCGCACGGTCACCGTGTCTGTGACGACCGGCTGCGTCTCCGTGGGCCAGAATTCCTGTGGCAGACCCATCCGGGCTGCTCGGCCAGCCGGCCTGACCCCGCCCGTGGCCCGCACCGTGCCCCACTCCAGCCCCCGGCGGCCCAGCCTCTGCTCTGCCCCTCACCTTCTCCTGGGGGTCCGGTGGGCACAAGGAGACCAGCACGCAGGCCCCATGCTCCCACACCAGCTCCCAGAGTTCAGCTGGCCCCGCGGGGCCAGTCAGCACCACATGGTCGCGGCCAGAGGGCCCGCCCTGCAGAGCACAGGATGTCCCTACCATCTCAGCTCTAGGGCCCCCAGCCCCCCAGGCCTGCCCACACAGTCAGAGGGCATGTGCTCACGGGGAAGAGCCAGGCTTCAAGCATCTCCCCAGCTGGGCTGCTCTCTGCCGAAAGGGGCCGCTCGTGACAACAGCCATCTGCGGGAGGGGGCAGGGGTGAGCCTGCCGGAGGCCCAACCCCGCCCGTGCCCCGTGCCCAGTCTACCCGAGCCC
>NW_011481831.1:9807-10328 GCF_000754665.1 Bison bison bison | reverse complement strand
CAGGGAAGCCCGCGTTGCCGTCGGCAGCCTGCTCCACGCACACCCGGGCAAAGTTCCTCACGGGGATGGGCTGTGGCCTGCAGGGGGCACCGGCCTCATGGGGGGTGCCCAGGGCTGCCCAGTGCCCGCTGTGGGTCTCTGCAACCCTGTGTGGATGGAGTCAGCGGCCTGGTAGTAGGAGGGAGGGGGACCCCACCCCCTCCAGCAGCTCCCGGAGCACACGTACTCAGCAGTGCGGCTGCTGGGGGGCCCTTCCAGGACCCTGCTCAGGAGGCATCTGTGCAGGAAGACGTACTGGCTCTGGTGGGGGGGCCGGGAGGCTGGCTAAGGGGCTGTGACCCAGCAGATGGCTTCCAGACTTCCGGACCCGACCATCCCGGTGGCCGGCACAAGGGAGAACCTCTGGGAGTCCTCCTGTGGGGCCCCGTGTGAGAGCTGGCGGGGGGCCACCCACCAACCCCCGTGGACCCCCGCCCAAAGGGAAACAAGCCCCCTTAGGAGGGTGACTGTCCCCCAGGGTC
>NW_011481831.1:4601-6192 GCF_000754665.1 Bison bison bison | reverse complement strand
GTCCGGGCCCACCCCCCGCCTCCCCGGTGGCGGGCAGCCCTCCCCTCTCTCACCTTTGCCCCTTCACTCGCCTCCCGCACAGCAGGCCCAGCCAGACCAGGGCTAGCACGCTGGCCACGATGCCCGCTGTCACTGGGAGGGGCACCGCCCAGGATGGGCTGGTCCGGGGCTCTGTGGATGGCAGGTGGAGGTGAGCTAGGGGCCTGGAGCCGTCCTGCAGCAACACGCCTGCTCACCGGACCTGCGGCCCCCTGGGGAGGACACACAGGCAGAGCCCCCGGAAGCGGGGGGCGCCCCAGATGGGGACAGAGCACAGTCCCCCCAGCTCCAGGTAAGGGGGCCCCCCGCAGCCCCTGACGAACTGGGTGGTCCCGCCCACCTCGCACTGGGAGGTCCTGAACCCCGTCGGGGAGAGGAGGGCGGGGCCTGGCTGCCCTGTCCATCGGGTCACCTCACAGCCCTGGGCTGCGGAGCTTTGGAAACGGAGTAGCTCAAAGTTCGGATTTGCTACAAGTGTGAAATGCACACAGGAGCGCAGAGCCTTACTGATAAAAAAATAGATGCAAACTATCTCATTAATTATTTTAAGAATTGATCACATGTTGATAGATTTTCAGTATCTCAGTTTAAAGAAGATGTTGCCGAGATTAATTTGTCTGTTTGCTTCTTTTTCGCGTGCTGCTAGGCGTGCTGACTCCCACGTGTCTCTCACTCTCGGCTTCCTGATGTCTCTACCGCTTCAGTGCTACCCCAGAATCTCGCAGGGTGGAGGCAGCGGGGTAGACAGGTTTCCTCCACGTCTGCCTGCCCACTGCTCCCCAGCCCACCCAGCCCTCCTGAACCACCTGCCTCCCGGCCCAGGGGCTCCCAGCACTGCCTCGCGGGATGGGTCCCCACCAGTGGCTGGGACAAGGCTCAGAAGAGAGGTTCCAGCAGCAGCCCCCAACCCGGGATCCACTGGGAGCCCCTCTGGGCGCCTGCCTACCTGAAAAGGCTGAGAAGGCGATGAGGGTGTCAGGGCTATGCCTGGAAAAGGCCGCGACACTGAACCTGGGGCAGAGGAGCAGGAAGCTGAGTCCTGGGCAGCAGGAGCACCCCCTACCTGCGGAGCCTGCAATCCCATCCCTGAATCTGCAGAGCGCCCACCGCCTCCCGCAGCAAAGTGCAACAGAGCCCACCCCTGCCCCGCCTGGAAAGAGCCGTGGACCGGGGCGCTCCAGGCGTGCCCTGCCTGCCAGGAAGCCCCACGTGTCTCCCCTGCATCAGCACAGGCTCTGGTTGGCATGAGGCACAAACGGCCCCAGTGAAACCCGGAGTACCCCCCTCCGTCAGCCGCGGCCCTCACCGATACCGGGAGCCCGGCCTGAGCCGCCCGTTACATATGTCACGGGTCTGGCCGCAGTCGTCTGTGCCCACAGGCACCGGCCAGGATGTGGGCACTGCCCAGGGCCCGGCGTAGAAGGGGTTGGAGAGCAGCACGGCCAGGTAGGCGTCGCGGCCCCCGTAGTAGTGGTCGAACCACGTGCAGTTGATGGCTTCGCGGGGAGGCCGGGCCACTGGGAGAGGAGCAGGTGGGCAGTGGGGCCCGGGC
>NW_011481830.1:4982-5340 GCF_000754665.1 Bison bison bison | reverse complement strand
CTCATGAAAGTAAGGTTTGGCTATGTTCTTGTAGCCAGGATAACCCTGACTGGAGCTTCTCTGTTTTTAAGTTCTCTGGTAGAGGATATTCAGAACACTGCTACTAGATTCTGGCATTTGTCATCTTAACCTGTACCAATCTTTGCCCTGCCACCTCCTACCCAGAGTCTGACCTTTACTATGCCCTCTGTCCCTCCTACCACGGGTCAAACAGGAATCTTTCCCATCCCCAAATGCTGCCCTGTGTGACTTAGTCAGGTTTCCTTGACCCTGGGAGGAAGGCAAGGGGACAGATTCCCCACTACTAAGCTTGGAACAGTCATCGGCTACACTGGGGTAGGGTGTTGCTATACAACCC
>NW_011481830.1:0-902 GCF_000754665.1 Bison bison bison | reverse complement strand
TGAATCTTTCTCTGATTCAGATATTCACATCTGTTCAACAAAAGTGATAGCAGTACCTACCTCATAGGGTTGTTGTGGCAATTAAATGTATTAATGTAGGTAAAGTGCGCTTAACTTAGTACTTTGCACATAGTAACTGCTCAATGAAGATTAGCTATTATATGACCTGACCAGTCATAGTCTGGTCATATCATAGTCTGGTCATATCATAGTTTATCACATTTTCAGTACAGGGACCTGGTTGGAACTTCAGATTGCCATTTTTGCATATCTCATTTTGTTGAGTCCACACTCACAAAAAAGGTCAACTGAAAATAATCTCTCTTATATTTTCAGTCTCTCCACTGTCATGGGTTCTTCCTGCTGGCATATACAATGCTTATAAAACATGTAACCATGGCAAATGGCTGGATCTCTCTGAACCTTAGGTTTCAGAGAGAGAAGGAGAAGGGGAGGAGGAGGAAGATGGAAGGGAGAGAGGAAGAGGGCAGAGAGGGAATGTCTCTCTCATTCAAAATTAAAAATAAAAGTAAAAACTACCCTCCATTTGACCCTGAAGTCTCTAGCTATTAATTTATTGCCCTCCTTCCATTCATCATCAAGTTTACTAAAGGGATGTCGTTATTAGATGTTTGCACACATCACACTACCATTACTCCTCAACACACTGCAATCTAGTCTCTGCCTTCTCCACCCTCACTCTACCTCAGGTTCCTCACACCCCCTCCCTATTTGCCGTCTCAAGTCAACACTTCTCTATCCTAATCTTTCATAACTTCTTGTAACATCTACCAGAGCTGTCACACCTTCTTTGAAATTGTCTTCTCCCTTGGCTTTCATTTTCCTGTTTATTCTCTTGGGCCTCTAGTAATTACTTCTTGCTGTTCTCATTCTCCAGTATT
>NW_011481829.1:9496-10144 GCF_000754665.1 Bison bison bison | reverse complement strand
GTTTTCATCTAAGATGATTGAAATGCAAAAGGAGGAAGTCAAGAGATATCTGGAGTAACAGGCAAGTTTGGCCCTGGAGTACAAAATGCAGCAGGGCAAAGGCTAACAGTTTTGCCAAGAGAACACACCTGTCATCACAAACACCCTCTTCCAACACACAAGGAAAGACTACACATGGACATCACCAGGTGGTCAACACTTAAATCAGATTGATTATATTCTTTGCAGTCGAAGATGGAGAAGCACTATACAGTCAGCAAAAACAAGATAAGGAACGGACTGTGGCTCAGATCACAAACTCCTTATTGCAAAATTCAGACTTAATATAAAGTAGGGGAAGTGACTAGACCATTCAGGTATGACCTAAATCAAATCCCTTATGATTATATAGTGGAAGTGACAAAGAGATTCAAGGGATTAGATCTGATAGACAGAGTGCCTGAAGAACAAAGGACAGAGGTTTGTGACATTGTACAGGAGGTGGTGATCAAAACCATCCCCAAGAAAAAGAAATCCAAAAGGCAAAATGGTCATCTGAGGAGGTCTTACAAATAGCTGAGAAAAGAAGAGAAGTGAAAGGCAAAGGAGAAAAGGAAAGATATACCCAATTGAATGCAGAGTTCCAAAGAATAGCAAGGAGAGATAAGA
>NW_011481829.1:4930-5598 GCF_000754665.1 Bison bison bison | reverse complement strand
TTCTCTTTCTACTTTTCATTTAAAGACAGCTGAAAACTCTAAGCAAGGAGAAGTTTTCATCTTTTGTAATTCCACTCAGATGGAAAACTCAGAGTTTGCCCAGGAGGAAAGAGGGAAAAGAAAAGCTCTCGACCCAAGAAAACTCACTGTCTCAAGCAGAATGATGGAATGGAAATTGAATGTCCATGACCTATGGCTGCAGTGGTGAGTCATAGAGCATCTATTCCACTGAGCCGGTTAGTGAAAATCATTTTAAAAATGAAAAATTAAAAGGCAGTTTCTGGGTAGAATTGGACAAATAGCAAATGATCAAACTTGGAGCACAAAGGTCCCTTTTCCCTCCCGGGAAATACAGGAGCTCTGAAAGGCAGGAAGCAAGTTATGGGCAGAAGGCAAAATATAGTGAGTCAATGTGGGAAATCTCCGGTCAGACAGGGTCTGTGGCTCCAAAGGCAAAGATTGTACATCAGGTAAAATTAATGCCTTCTTTGTCTTTATCACTCATGCTCCATGTGGCAAGCCAGGGCACGCCAGAGGGTCAAAGGCCTGAGTGAAAACCCAAGGAGGCCTATGGCCTCTCAAGCAGAGTTCCCACCTGGGCCTGATTCTCTATATAAATGCTCCTCTAGCTTAAAAAAATTCAGGAGCTTTTGTTTTGTTTCACTTTA
>NW_011481829.1:0-703 GCF_000754665.1 Bison bison bison | reverse complement strand
AAGCCTTGAGAACCACCAATATTCCAAGTTTGGCCAGAGAATGAGGATGCCCCAGAGAAAAGTGTGGTGTCAACAGAAGCTAAGTTATTTCAAGAAAAAGAGAGTGATTAGCTATGTTAAATAGCATGAAAATTCTAGAATGATGAAAACAAAATTTTGACACAAGCAGTTTCTCAGTGGAGTGGTGGGACAGAAGTGGGATCACAATGGACTGAAGACTAAAGAAGACATGAGGACATGGGGATGACTCTTTTTCAGGGATTAGAGGGGGGACGTGGGCTCAGGAGAAGGTTTGTTTCTGTTTATTAAGACTAGAAATACTAGAGCATATTGACATTCACCTCCAATAGGGAGGTAGAGAGAATAAAACTGATCAGACAGGAGACACAGGAGATTCCAGAAGAAAGGTCACTGAGAAGGTGAGGGTGTTGTGATCTAGAACACTTGGACAGAGCTTGGCCTTTGCTAGGAAGGACCCCTTCTTTTATATAACAGGATGGAAGGTGGAAATCAGAGGTACAGATATAGGGACATTTGGGGATGTTTTTGGTGGGAAGCTGATGGCATTTCTGGGCATTCAGGGTACCGTTTATCTGTACACCTGACAGTGTATGAGCTTGGCCTCCCTCCAGCCCTGCACATAGTAGGCACTCAGTAAATCCTGTCTGAATGTTCACTGAAAGGAAAGAAGACAACTCTTGAC
>NW_011481828.1:5090-5640 GCF_000754665.1 Bison bison bison | reverse complement strand
AGGAAGCAACAGTCAGAACTGGACATGGAACAACAGAGTGGTTCCAAATAGGAAAAGGAGTACGTCAAGGCTGTATATTGTCACCCTGCTTATTTAACTTATATGCAGAGTACATCATGAGAAAGGCTGGACTGGAAGAAGCACAAGCTGGAATCAAGATTGCCAGGGGAAATATCAAGAACCTCAGATATGCAGATGACACCACCCTTATGGCAGAAAGTGAAGAGGAACTCAAAAGCCTCATGATGAAAGTGAAAGAGGAGAATGAAAAAGTTAGGTTAAAGCTCACCATTCAGAAAATGAAGATCATGGCATCTGGTCCCATCACTTCATGGCAAATAAATGGAGAAACAGTGGAAACAGTGTCAGACTTTGTTTTTGGGGGCTCCAAAATCACTGCAGATGGTGCCTGCAGCCATGAAATTAAAAGATGCTTAATCCTTGGAAGGAAAGTTATGACCAACCTAGACAGCATATTGAAAAGCAGAGACATTACTTTGCCAACAAAGGTCCATCTAGTCAAGGCTATGGTTTTTCCAGGGGTCATATG
>NW_011481828.1:0-1389 GCF_000754665.1 Bison bison bison | reverse complement strand
AGAAGAAGCAGATGTTCAAGAAATAGCAAGAGCAGCAATTTCCAAATAGTCATGGTGAGTCTGGGATTCCTTCTGGCCATCTAACTTGGAAGGGTTGTGTAAGCAGTCGGACTTGTTGCCTCAGATTTTATTAATTCAAACTATATTGGCAGTTTGCTAGTGAGTTAGTCTTCTCATATCACATTAAATCCACAAAATTAAATAAGACCACTAAAAGAAAGACTTTGGAGAACAAAAATCAGGGAGTATGATAATGTTATAAAGTCAAGAACCTGGTACAATACAGCACTGAGAGGAAAGTGGAAGAGAAAATTGCCATCACAGAGATGGCTGTCTCAAGACACAGATTTCAGCTGGACAAGTAGGGAACTTTCAGAGGAGAAACTAAGTGTGTGCTGGTTATGCTGATGACTGAATGTCAATTCCAGAAGGAAGAGTAGAATGATCAGGAGTTGGGCAGAAGTGGCTGCTGGGCTTAGAAAAAGGGATATGAAGAGATGTGACTGTTATTTAACAGGGGTTGAGGGCTGACCTGAGATTCCTTGGCTTCGTGGTGAGTGACCCGCTGGTAAAGAGAATCATGCAATTAGTCCTTAGGTCTCAACATAGAGGGGGAAACCAGGCCATGAGGCTGTGGGGTGGAAAGTGAGGGTGACGGTCTAGACAGAAGCCTGCAGCTCCTCACCCCCTCTTTACTCCTGCTGGTGGTGGTGGGAAGGCCACTGAGGGCATTATCATCCAGAGAAGACAGCCTCTTGGTTTCCACCTTACCTTAATCAATACAAAGATATCCGTAAGTTGAGGGATAGGGGAAGTACACTGGAAGCATTTCATTTTATTTTTCACCATCCCTTTTCTCAACAAAGTGAAGAGGTGAGTCTTGATCCAGCATTTTCCTAAGGAGAAAAAATAATTTCAAGCATGTTCTTGAGATAACATTAATGTTAAGAATTATAAAATGCCTTTGAATCATGTATTGACTTTTTTAGCAGTCTTTTAAAAATGTTTTTATGGATTGGGCTACCACATATTGGGTGTTCCAGATATAATTGAAAAGTGCACAAGATGCCCTGTGCCCCCAGTACAATGCAGATTTATTCTTCAAAGAATAACAGGAGTTTCAAAGCTTCCATGAAGTCTTCTAAAACTCCTTCTCTCTAGACACGGCCTTTCTGTTATAAACTACAGAGCACTATTCATCACTTTGTTACTCTTAATGATTTGGTTTATCTTAACTTAAACATGTATGGACGTGAGAGTTGGATCATAAAGAAGGTTGAGTGACAAAGAATTGAGGCTTTTGAACTGTGGTGTTAGAGAAGACTCTTGAGGTCCCTTGGATTGCAAGGAGATCAAACCAGTCAATCCTAAAAGAAATCAACCCTGAAT
>NW_011481827.1:10923-13605 GCF_000754665.1 Bison bison bison | reverse complement strand
AATGCAGCGTTTGGAGCAATGGCACCTTGTGCAATTGAAAATTTGCCTGTAACATTGCAATCAATCTTCCTTATCCATAGCTCCACACCCTCTGATTCAGTCAACCCTCTTATAAATTTATATAAATTGCCTTGGATTTCACTTGTACACTTTTTTACATTAGTAATATATCTCATGACATTTGTTTCCAAAGCAACGCAAAAATTACTCAGGATGACATTTGTCATTTAAGAAAGTATTATTCCTCGTGTCACCCATAAAAAATAGAAATGCCCAAATATTTCATATTCAAAGTTTGGAAAATTTTGAAGTAGAAAAAAGCACAACTTAAAAAAATACCTAAATGATAGAATGAAAAGAAAGTTTAATGATGTGAGTAACTGAGATTGTATAGAAAAGTTGAATTTTTATAAAAATGGACATCCAAGGAAATAAGTAGAAGTAGCAAATTTTATTCCACACTGAGGAAAGTGTCACAATTACTGTTTCTCAGGCTCTGAGCAATGCAGTCAAGGGCACTTCATCTGCCCCAGGACAATTGGCCTTTTTATACTTACTATTTCACAGACTCTCTTCAGAGCCCTCTTTATGTCTTTGTTCCTCAGACTGTAGATGAATGGGTTCAGCATGGGTGTGACCACAGTGTACATCACGGAGGCTATTGCACTTGAGTGTGAGCTGTGTGTAGCAGCAGAGCTAAGGTACACTCCTAGGCTCGTACAATAAAATAAAAAGACAACTGAGAGATGAGATGCACAAGTGGAAAATGCTTTAAACTTTCCCTGAGTTGATGAGATTCTTCGTATGGAAGAGACTATCTTAGAGTAAGAGTAAAGGATACCAGCAAACGGCCCACCAGCTAGTAGCACTGATGCCAAATACATCACCATGTTATTAAGAAAGGTATCAGAACAGGCAAGTTGGACCATCTGATTGAGTTCACAAAAAAATTGGGGAATTTCCACCTTTGTACAGAAAGTCAGCTGCAAAGCCACTAAACTTTGTAACAAGGAATGCATAGCACTCACCATCCAGGACACCAATACCAGCAGTCCATAGAGCCGAGGGTTCATGACGACTGTGTAGTGCAGGGGGTGGCATATGGCCACAAAGCGGTCGTAGGCGATCACTATCAGGAGGAAGTCATCTAATCCTGCAAGGAATATGCAAAAATACACCTGGACAATGCAGCCTTCATAGGTTATGACTTTGCTCTGGTTCTCGATATTCTTCAGCATCTTTGGGATGGTTGTAGAGGTGAAGCAGATGTCTACAAAGGACAAGTTGGAGAGGAAGAAGTACATGGGAGTGTGAAGGTGGAAGTCAGAGATGATGACCAGGATAATGAGCAGATTTCCAAACACAGTGATCAGGTACATGCAGAGGAAAAGTCCAAAGATGAGGGGCTGCAATTCTGGATCCTCTGAGAATCCCAGAAGAAAAAGTTCCAAAGATTGTGTATTGTTACCTGGTTCCATGTGGTGGAGATGACTACCAGGAAAAATGAAAATAACATGAGTAATGTTCACACAAATTAGCATAACTCACATAATGCAATTTCTATTTTGCTCTCAATAAATTAATTTTAATATCTTGTGTTTAGAAAAGTTCTATTTCATTTCTACCTGGGCATTTTTGACCCATTTTCAGCATATTCCCAAAGAAATCATGCATTCTACTGTTGTCATGAGAAATGTAATTTCCCTAGTGGTTCAGACGGTAAAGCATCTGCCTACAGTGCAGGAGACCTGGGTTCAATCCCTGGCTCAGGGAGATCTCCTGGAGGAGGGAATGGCAACCCACTCCAGTATTCTTGCCGCCCCCGCACACATACCCCGCCCTGCCAGTAAATTAAAAAAGTGGTGGCTGTGCAGGCCCAGGAGGGCAGAGAGAAGCTACTCTACATTCAGGGTCAGGGGGGTGGTGGTGAGGAGGTACCCCTCGTCCAAGCTAAGGAGCAGCAGCTGCACTTTGCTGGAGCAGCTGTGAAGAGATACCCCAAGTCCAAGGTAAGAGAAACCCAAGTAAGATGGTAGGTGTTGTGAGGGGGCATCAGAGGGCAGACACACTTAAACCATAATCACAGAAAACTAGTCAATCTAATCACAAGGACCACAGCCTTGTCTAACTCAATGAAAGTAAACGATGCCATGTGGGGCCACCCAAGATGGACAGGTCATGGTGGAGTGGTCTGACAGAATGTGGTCCACTGGAGAAGGGAATGGCAAACCCCATGAACAGTATGAAAAGGCAACATGATAGGATACTGAAAGAGGAACTCCCTAGGTTGGTAGGTGCCCAATATGCTACTGGAGATCAGTGGAGAAATAACTCCAGAAAGAATTAAGGGATGGAGCCAAGCAAAAACAATACCCAGTTGTGGATGGGACTGGTGATAGAAGCAACATCTGATTCTGTAAAGAGCAATATTGAATAGTAACCTGGAATGTTAGGTCCATGAATCAAGGCAAATTGGAAGTGGTCAAACAGGCAATAGCAAGAGTGAACATTGACATTCTAGGAATCAGCAAACTAAAATGGACCAGAATGGGTGAATTTAACTACAATGACCATTATACCCACTACTGCAGGTAGGAATTCCTTAGAAGAAATGGAGTAGCCATTACGGTCAACAAAAGAGTCCGAAATGCAGTACTTTGATGCAATCTCAAAAATGACAGA
>NW_011481827.1:9012-9124 GCF_000754665.1 Bison bison bison | reverse complement strand
GTTCAGTTGCTGAGTCATGTCCGACTCTTTGAGACCCCATGAACTGCAGCATGCCAGCCCTCCTGCCCATCACCAACTCCTGGAGTTCACTCAAACTCTTGTACATCAAGTC
>NW_011481827.1:1556-8571 GCF_000754665.1 Bison bison bison | reverse complement strand
TGTGAAGAGTGGACTCATTGGAAAAGACTCTGATGCTGGGAGGGATTGGGGGCAGGAGGAGAAGGGGATGACAGAAGATGAGATGACTGGATTGCATCACCGACTCGATGGACATGAGTTTGAGTGAACTCCGGGATTTGGTAATGGACAGGGAGGCCTGCCATGATGCAATTCATGGGGTCGCAAAGAGTCGGACACGACTGAGTGACTGAACTGAATGATAAATATTTTCATACATTTGAAGAATATATATTGTGTGTCGACCATGTTCAAAACACATATTGTTTAGTCGTTAATCTGGATCTGGCACTTTTTAGATCCCCAGACTGTATGTAGCCTGCCAGGCTCCTCTATCCATGGCATATTGCAAGCAAGAATACTGGAATGAGTTGCCATTTCCTTCTCCAGGTTATCTTCTCAACCCAGGGATTGAACCGCCTCTCCTGCATTACCAGATAGATTTCCTACCACTGAGCCACCTGGCATGTCCCTCAAAACAAATACAGGTAACATATATATGGTGCTGAAAACCGGAAGTTTTCACAATCCAGATATGGTAAAAGGTGATGTGCAAATATAATTGAATATGTCAAATAATAAGAGTTGCTATGAAGAAAACAAAACTAGATATAAAAGAGATTCGTAGGAAGTATGGAGACGGCAATGGCACCCCACTTCAGTACTCTTGCCTGGAAAATCCCATGGGTGGAGGAGCCTGGAAGGCTTCAGTCCATGGGGTCACTGAGGGTCAGACACGACTGAGTGACTTCACTTCTTTCACTTTCATGCATTGGAGAAGGAAATGGCAACCCACTCCAGTGTTCTTGCCTGGAGAATCCCAGGGATGGGGGATCCTGGTGGGCTGCCGTCTATGGGGTCTCAGAGTTGGACACGACTGAAGTGACTTAGCAGCAGCAGCAGGAGGAGGTATTTTCATGTATTGAGTGTTCAGGTAAGGCCAGCAATCAAGGTGATAAGTGAACAGATATCTCAAGAAAGGGAGAAAAGGATCTAGTATGATATCAAGAGAAATATGTGCCTGGCGAGGCAATGGCCACTACAAAGGACCTAAGGAAAATGTTTGTTCCTTGCACTTTATGAATTTAGTTGCAAAAGCATCCTGTGAAGTAAAACATCTCCCATCCTTAGTACCTTCTGCTTACCGAGATCTGGGCTCCGTGATAAGGCACCTTAATAGATGAGTCCAAGTGCCTCTGCTTTAAGAACTGCTCTCAAGGCACAAGCACACACTCACAAAGACACACACACACACACACACATGCTCACACCATGTCTTCCTGGGCTATGTTCCTACAATACATTTCTCACCCAGAACCACCCTGCTCACACCATATACCATTATAACTCAAGCTGATCATGTCAGATCATCTTTCTCCTACAGAATGTATAAATGGTATCCAGAAATTCCAGTTCATGGCCTGCCCAGAACCCAATAAACTTGGGGTTCGTTTTTATGATCACTTTCAGGTTTATATTTAAAGAAATATAAAAATTATGTGTGTATGTGTGAAAGAGAGGAAGGGAAGAGAGAGAAGAGAGGGAAATGAAATAGACATTAGAGGATAAAAGATTTAATAAGCTCTAATGGTCCAGTACTTTGGCCACCTCATGTGAAGAGTTGACTCATTGGAAAAGACTCTGATGTTGGGAGGGATTAAGGGCAGGAGGAGAAGGGGACGACAGAGGATGAGATGGCTGGATGACATCACCGACTCGATGGATGTGAGTTTGAGTGAACTCCAGGAGTTGGTGATGGACAGGGAGGCATGGCATGCTGCAGTTAATGGGGTTGCAAAGAGTTGGATACGACTGAGTGACTGAACTGAATTGAACTGAATGATCCCTGAGACTATATGATGAATTAAAGCTTCCTTTGTTTCACAACATTCCAATTCCAGTTATCTATACTTGATGCCCAGGAAAAATAATTGTCAAAAAAAAAAAATACATGTTTTCCTTGACAGAAACAGTTATACTTTTATAATGAAAGAAACCTGAAGTATTTGACTACCCCAAAAGAAAAATGGGCAAAGTAAATAAACCAACAAAAATGAATATCCAAAGAAAAACAACAAAAGCTAAACATGTTTTATATAAAGCAATTGAAGACATTTCCCCCAAATCTTTTCCATGTCTTTGATCAATTTTTTACTGTTCTATAGGGAATGAGGGAAGCTCTTTCCCAGTTTCCTTATGGGGCATCATGTATTTGTTATTCTTGGAGTTTAAGCACTATCATATATTTAAAATAAATCTGATGAGCATACCCCAATGCTATTCTGGTCTTTGTTCAACATGCAAAAGGCTTTTCAAACTATACTCTGTAAATTCTACAGACACCATGTCAATCCATCCTTTTGTCCTGAATAAATTTTTTCATAGGATTCATGCCTGAAGATGTTATATTATAATAGATGTTCATTGTACTATTACTTCACCATGACAATGCAAAATTCTAATAATCAGAGACTTCAACTGCTATGGTCACTATTGTACTTTCAGAAAGATATGTGAATATATGTGCACCTATATAGAAACAGGGGCTTTCCAGGTGGCTCTAGTGGTAAAGAACCTGCCTGCCAATGCAGGAGGCATAAGAGAGACAGGTTCAATTCCTGGGTCAGGAAGATCCCCTGGAGGAGGGAATGCTAGCCACTCCAGTATTCTTGCCTGGAGAATCCCATGGATTCTAGGTGAATACCTAGAAAACTACACAGTAAAATCCACAAGTGTGCCAAACTGCCTTAAAGCAAGAAATCCAGCATAAGATGCTGTATTTAACTAAGTAAAATGAAAAAGCATTTTTATGGCAAAACAGTCCCCAAAAGGTCAACTGAGAAACAACAATTCTTAAAAATCATTTCAAAAGCTGATAGTGGTAGAATAAGTGGTTTATATTGTGTGAGCATATAATAATAAAATCGACACATCAAAATGACAATTCAAGGTATTATTTTTTTATCAATCTCAATAACATTTAAGGAAAGAACACTTTTCCACAACCATCCATCTGGGGAAATACTTATAGAGTTGTCACACAGTTTACAGTGGTGCTTTGAAACAGGAGCACAGGTGCACTATCTGTATTTGCAGACAGAAATTTAAGATGTTAAACTGTTGGGAAAACCATCCGAACAATGGCACAGATATTAAAAATACAGAAGTCCTTCATCTGGAGGCTTCTCAGTCTCAACACTGTTGACATTCTCAGATAGGTTGTTCTCTGTGGTGGGGTCTCTCCTGCGTCTTGCAGGATGCCTAGAGCATCCCTGACCTCCACCCACTGTTCCCAGAGTAACAGACAGATATTTCTACAAGCTTTGTTCAGTGTTCCCAGGGAAATCGAGTTGCTCTTGCTTAAAAACACAGTTTACATTTAACAATCTCAAATATTTTTGTAGGAATGATATAATAACAACTTGAACAGAAAGACTAGGAAAGACAGTCTGCAGTGTGAGTACCACAGCCCCTTATGAAATACTAAACAGCTATTGAAATAATAAACCTATATTGCATTGGATATTAGTTGATTGGAAGAAAATCCCTGGGGTGTTATTGACCAGTAAAGGAAAGGTAGGGAAAAAAAAGACTGCACTGAATCAAGAGTATCTGTGATGTATATAGGATTCTATTCATATATTTGTAGAAAAGTGTATGAATAGGTGTTTGTACCTAATATAGAAAGAAAAGTTTAAAAGAAACCAAGCATATGTGGGACAATGTTACTGAGAATAAAGCTAGGTTAAGTGGTAGTGGTTTTAAAATAACTGAATGTAACAAGATTGAATGAATATCTATAACTAAGTTTCATAAAGACCTGAACAGTAATAATTTAATGATACCAACATTGGCCACTAATTCAATGTTAAATTGCCAAAGAATTGGAAATAATATATTTTAAATGCAAAGAGGAATCAGTATTCAAGTTCAATTTTTTTTTTCTTAACTAAAGATACATGGATTCAAATATGTTCATGAAAGACAAAGGTGACATTTAATCAAATGGTTAAAAAATGATTTCTACATGATGTCTAAAAGTAATACAAGTTTTAAAAATACATTTAACCACAAAAGATTAAAAGGAACAACAAGGAAGAAGAGAGTAAAAGTTAGAAATATGTTTACTAGGTGGTTGTGTGTGTGTGTGTGTGTGTGTGTTAGTTGTTACAGACATGTCCAACTCTTTGCAACCCTATGCACCAGAGCCCACCAGGCTCCTTTGTTCATGGGATTCTCCAGGCATGAATACTGGAGTGGGTTGCCCTGTTCTCCTCTAGGGCATCTTTCAGACCCAGGGATCCAGCTATTTCTCTTATGTCTCCTGCATTGGCAGGTGGGTTCTTTACCACTAGCGTCACCTAGGAAGCCCATAATAAGTGATTAATTAGCACTAAAAAATATGCAGGAAAACAATCACTGGCGTGTTTTTAAAGCAAGTATTGTTAAGTGAAGAATATTACAGTGACAGCTCAATTCTTTCAATAAAAAATATAAAAAGCAATGGAGAGAACAGCATATGACTGACCACATAAATTTCATAAATTACCAAACATTCTCACAAATACATCTATATATACATAAAATAACTAAATGGCAAGCATTTTGTGGAAAGAAAATAAAGCCTCCAATTTATTTTGAATAATGTGAGCAAATACAGGAATAAAAACACTCCAACAAAGGGTTGGAGTGTTACAAAGGGTTCTCAAAGACAAATTTTGATCAAAGAGTAAATGTGTAACACAGAGATAAATATATATGTGTATATATGTGTTTGTGTGTGCTCAGTCATTTCCAACTCTTTCTACATAAGAATGCATATAAAACTTTTCAGCAAAGGTCTTTCCTGATTGCCCAGTGAGTAAAGAATCTGCCTGCAATGCAGGAGACACAGGAAATGTGGATTTGATCCCTGGATGGGAATGATTCCATGGAGGAGGAAATGGGAACCCATTCCAGTATTCTTGCCTGGAGAATCCCATGGACAGAGGAGACTGCAGGCTACAGTCCATGGGGTTACAAGGAGGCAGACAAGACTGAGTGACTGAACATTACAAAAAAGAGAAGGTTTCTGTCAGGAATCTTTTTTTAATTGATTTGTTTTTAATTGGAGGATGATTACTTTACAATATTGTATTGGTTTCTGCGCTACACCAACATGAATCAGCCATTGCATACATATGTTTGCAGGGATATATTTTCATGAAGCCCTTCGTTCAGATCTTACTCATTAATATGGAAACAGTCAAATATGACCTATCTTATAAAAAAACCCTTACTTCACGGTACATCTGTCCACATCTAATAACTTATTTCTCTACTCTTGTTACTTCATATTGTCATTAGGCTTATGTTCAAATTTACTGGAAACACTTTATGCCTCCCATTCTCTCTTCTACTTGGACTTCCATTTTTATCATTTAATTGACAACACTGAGTCTTACCTTAGTGAGGTCAATCTTTGCTTCTCTTTTGCAGGCCTGGTCAGTCACTCAGTAGTGTCCGACTCTTTGCGAGCCTGTGGACTGTAGCCCACCAGCCTCCTCCATCCACGGGATTCTCCAGGCAAGAATCCTGAAGTGGGTTGCCAGGCCATCCTCCAGGGGATCTTCCTAACCCAGGGATCGAATCCGTGTGTCTTATGTCTCCTGCATTGCCAAGCATGTTCTTTACCACTAGTGCCATCTGTGAAGCCCTTGCTCCTCTTTTAGTGCTAAGTAAATTCATTTTTTTTTTTTTTTATGAATTAGGGTTTCATGAGTGCTGCTAGTGATAAAGGATCAACTGCCAACGCATGAGATGCAAGAGACTCAGATTCAGTCTCTGGGTTGGGAAGATCCCCTGAAGGGGGAAATGGCAACCCACTCCAGTATTCTTGCCTGAAAAATTCCATGGACAGAGGAGCCCAGCAGGCTACAGCCCATGGGGTTGCAAAGAGTCTAACACAACTGAGTGAACGAGCACGCACACACAATAATCAGGATAGCAATCTACCACACTAATCTCTGGTATCTGAGCTAGGCTGGACTCAATCACAGGTGACCTCAAATAAATGTTCAAGGTTTGCACTGTATTTCTCTCCCACAGTGTCTTTGGGCTCTCAGACTCACCTAGATGGGAAATGAAAGAAAGGTCTTTGTGTGGAAGTTCAAATGCCTCCTAGAGGGTTGATAATAGAGACTGAAGCTCTATCCACACAAGACAGCTGCAGGACATAAGGGACTGATTTCCCAGCCAAACTCAGGTTTTCAAAGGAAACATGTCCTGTAGCATCCAAGGTTTCTCAGGCTGAGGGCACCACAGCAGAGAGATTTTATAGCTCACCCTGCTTCTCATTAGGCATCTTTCTGCTGTAACACCCATACTCTGTACCTGATTTCCCTGGGGGACAGGAGTCTGGACAGAAAGGAAAATTTTCCAGTTCATTCTTTGTTCCTAAGAGACCAGTTTACAAGGCAGGTGAATTCTGTTTTTATTACTCTTCTTGTTAATTGTCCTGTATCCAGAGGTCTAAACCATCCCAGCATCTTATCCCAGTCTGAGCTAAAGTTTCCTCGAAGTCTAAGGTTAAGAATTCTCACTTAATTTAGTCCCTCAGATCTTTCAATTTTTCACTAGTGGTGAACACATAACTCCTGATATTTCTAAAAAATACTTTAGGATTGTGACAACTTTGTCCTTTCATAGAAAACCTTGGACACTACATTCCTTGGCTCCCTAACATTTTTGCCAACCCAATCAGGATTTGTGTGCTTATATCAGAAGTTAAGAGCTGTCCTTCGGTACTTCATTATGAATGTTTTTAAATCTGAGACAAATTTAGATATTTTTATACACTATAACCTAACTTAGCACATTATGGGGACTGTCTGCTTTAATTTTTATAGAAGTTCATGCTGTGATATAGTCTTCTTATGTAGTATGACTTCATTCTCTATTATAGAAATAAGACAGAGGGATTTAATGTACTGATCAAAGGTATGACCAAGAAAGGTAT
>NW_011481827.1:0-1240 GCF_000754665.1 Bison bison bison | reverse complement strand
ATATGGAATTTAGAAAGATGGTAACGACAACCCTGTATGCGAGACAGCAAAAGAGACACAGATATAGAAGTCTTTTGGACTCTGTGGGAGAGGAGGAGGGGGAGATGATTTGGGAGAATGGCATTAAAACATGTATAATATCATATGAGAAACGAATCGCCAGTCCAGGATCTATGCAGGATACAGGAACCTTGGGGCTTGTTCACTGGGATGACCCAGAGGAATCGTAGGGGAGGGAGGTGGGAGAGGGGTTTAGGATGGGGAACACGTGTACACCCGTGGCGGATGCATGTTGATGTATGGCAAAACCAATACAATATTGTAAATAAAAAATAATAAGAAGAAGAAAAAACAATTATAAAGAACTATAGATCAAATGAAAACTGTGATTTAGCAGGTCTGATTCAAGGTACCAAAGATTCTGCTTTTCTAACAAGATCCTACATGTTCTTAATGCTGCAGGTCCTTGTCTATGTAGCAAGAACATGATTCTGTTATTAAATTCTGCAAATTTAGATATTTTTATACACCTAGTGGTTCAGACAGTAAAGAATCTGCCTGAATCTATGAGACCTGGGATCGATCCCTGGGTTGGGAGAATCCTCTGGAGGAGGGCGGGGCAACCCACTCCAGTATTCTTGCCTGGAGAATCACCATGGACAGAGAGCCCTGACAGACTACAGTCCATGGGGTCACAAAGGGTCAGACATGACTGAGCAACTAAGCACAGCACAGCACATACACTATAACCTAGCTTAGCACATTATAGGGACAGTCCACTTTAATTTTTATACAAGTTAATTCTGTGATGTAGTCTTCTTATGTTCTTCATTCTCCAATATAGACATGAGCCACAGAGGTGTTTAAAGTTCTGCTCAAAAGTATAAACTAAGAAAATCTTGATTGGGAGTCTAGATTAACAAAACACTTTTAGTTCACAAGTTCTGTGGCAGTGATTCTCAATCAGAGATGACTTTGCAGCTGGTCATGGTTTTAAGTGTCTAAAGGGATCCTACAAATGTAATTCATAGGACAGTATCTAATACAATAATTATACTACCTCAAATACCATCAGTGAAAAGGAATAAAACTTATTCTAGTATAGCACTCTCCAGGTCAGGAAGCAACAGTTAGAACTGGACATGGAACAACAGACTGGTTCCAAATAGGAAAAGGAGTATGTCAAAGCTGTATATTGTCACCCTGCTTATTTAACTACATTCAGAGTACATCATGAGAA
>NW_011481826.1:14626-15707 GCF_000754665.1 Bison bison bison | reverse complement strand
ATGGACATGAGTTTGAGTGAACTCCAGGAGTTGGTGAAGGACAGGGAGGCCTGGTGTGCTGCAGTCCATGGGGTTGCAAAGAGTTGGAAACGACTGAGTGACTGAACTGAACTGAACTGATCATTTCACTGTAGCCTATAAATACATGTCAGTCTCTCTCTCTCTCTTTTTTTTTTTTAAATGTGTTTTGTAGCAAGGGAGATCTTATGTCCTCAACCAGGAATCGATCCCCGGCACTTAGCAGTGAAATCTTAGTCCTAGTAACAGAACCTCCAGGGAATTTCTTGTTTCTTTTCCTTTATTTTTTTGAGTATTTTATGGAAGGGTGCTCTTGATTTAAGATTGAATCACTGCTTGAAATTCTCTTAACACAAACTAAAATTTAAATGTCTTGCTTATTAGTGGAAATATGTTATCATTTGAAAGTTATTTTTTTTTCTTCCATTTAGTCTCTTCTGCCCTGTTCTTTTTTCTCCGCCCTTGGCTTGCCAGTTTCATCTGTGCATACAAGCATGCTAAGTCACTTCAGTCCTGTCTGATTCTTTGTGATGCTATGGACCAGAGCCCACCAGGCTCCGCTGTCCATGGGGATTCTCCAAGCAAGAACACTGGAGTGGGTTGCCATGCCCTCCTCCAGGGCGACGGCCTGACCCAGGCATTGAACCCGCGTCTCCTGTGTCTCCTGCATTGGCGGGCAGATTGTTTACTGCTGAGCCCTATAACGGTTATACCTTGAATACAGCAATTGCTTCTTAAGTACTTTCTAACGTTGGAGTCTGTGCACTGTGATTTGCAAATGATCGCATTTTCTACAAGGGCTTATTCAAGCGTTAATGCCTCTATCTCACTCGCTAGTCAGTCTCTCCTTTCGGTTATAAAATTATACTTTTTAACATGGATGGACCTAGAGACAATCACAGTGAGTGGAGTAAGTCAGAAAAGAATAAATATCACAAGATATCACTTACAGGTGAAATCTAAAATATGACACAAATCAACCTATTTACGAAACACAGACAGACTCACGGACACAGCGGAACGAGCCTGTGGTTACCAAAGGTGAAAGGGGGGGAAATGGATA
>NW_011481826.1:10985-11664 GCF_000754665.1 Bison bison bison | reverse complement strand
TTAGCATTATTCCTTCCAAAGAACATCCAGGGCTGATCTCCTTTAGAATGGACTGTTTTGGATCTCCTTGCAGTCCAAGGGACTCTCAGGAGTCTTCTCCAACAGTTCTCAGCAATTATTCCAATCCAGCTTTATCTGGTGAAATAACATGCTTGACTATGTACTGATCATATATATAAGATAGATGAAAAGTAAATAATATACAATCACAATCACTTTAATTAATCTTCACTTCTGTTAAACTCTTTAGTGCATCAAAAACAGAAGGTTAGTTGATAATCAACTTTTTATAAAAGAGATAAAAAGATCTCTTGGAGATCGAAGGGCAGGCAGTGGTGCCCACTAAAACTTCATTGGTTTAAACATACTTGGAATTGTTTTGAAGATGTGTGGGTGCCAAGTGTGTACTAAGTCGCTTCAGTTGTGTCCAACTCCGTGTGACCCCATGGACAGTAGCCCGCCAGGCTCCTCTGTCCATGGGATTCTCCGGGCAAGAACTCCATGTAAAACAGCACTAGAGTGTGCTTCCTCTCAGCTTACAAGGCTCTGGATAATTATGCTAAGAAAAATGAGAGCTAAACCATTCAGTTCAGTTCAGTCACTCAGTCGTGTCAGACTCTTTTCGACCCCATGAATCGCAGTATGCCAGGCCTCCCTGTCCATCACCAACTCCCGGAGT
>NW_011481826.1:9929-10885 GCF_000754665.1 Bison bison bison | reverse complement strand
AGTCGCTCAGTTGTGTCCGACTCTTAGCAACCCCATGGACTGCAGCCCACCAGGCTCCTCCATCCATGGGATTTTCCAGGCAAGAGTACTGGAGTGTGGGTGCCATTGCCTTCTCAGAAATATCGTATGTTAACACACAAATATGGAATCTAGAGAGATGGTATTGATGAATGTATCTGCAGGGAAACAGTGGAGACACAGATGTAGGGAACAGATTGTGGACCCAAGTGGAGGAAGGAGAGGGAAGGACAAAGTGAAAAAGTAACACAGAAACCCACATATACTGCCATAAAAGAGGTAGTCGGTAGGAATTTGCTGTGTGACTCAGGAACTCAAACTGGAGATGCATGAGAATGTAGAGGCGTGGGAAGGGGCTGCATGGGAGGGGAAGACAGGTTCAAGAGGGTGGGGACACGTATGTCTATGGTCGTCCCATGCTGACATATAGCAGAAACCAGTACAGTCTTGTACAGCAACCATCCTCCAGTCATAACTCAATAAATGAGAAAATCACACACCAAAAATAGCATTCCAGAAATGACTGTTCCCAAAGATCAGTGATGAGAACTGTCAACTGCTTAATTCCATTAAGATCCCGTGTAAAACCCCAGAGCCACTGGATGGAAAGTCCAATTTAGTTCAGTTCAGTTCAGTTCAGTTGCTCAGTTGTGTCTGACTCTTTGCGACCCCATGAATCACAGCACGCCAGGCCTCCCTGTCCATCACCAACTCCCAGAGTTCACTCAGACTCACGTCCATCAAGTCAGTGATGCCATCCAGCCATCTCATCCTCTGTCGTCCCCTTCTCCTCCTGCCCCCAATCCCCTGCCAGCATCAGAGTCTTTTCCAGTGAGTCAACCCTTCGCATGAGGTGGCCAAAGTACTGGAGTTTCAGCTTTAGCATTATCCTTCCAAGACACCCAGGGCTGATCTCCTTTAGAATGGACTAGTTGGAT
>NW_011481826.1:5755-6500 GCF_000754665.1 Bison bison bison | reverse complement strand
GACAGCACTGGAGTGGGTTGCCATTTCCTTCTCCAACGCATGAAAGTGAAAAGTGACAGTTCAGTCGCTCAGTCATGTCCGACTCTTTGAGACCCCATGGACTGTAGCCCTCCAGGCTCCTCTGTCCATGGGATTCTCCAGGCAAGAACACTGGAGTGGGTTGCCATGCCCTCCTCCAGGGGATCTGCCTAACCCAGGAATCTAACCTGTGTCTCTTGTGTCTCCTGCACTGACTCTTAACAACTTGTGCCACCTGGGAAGCCCATTGAATATTACACTATGTATTAAATGATACAATTATTTTATATGAGAAATATTAATGCACATAGAATATTAAAACATGATATTAACATAACTGTGTTACATTAATATATAATATTCACACAAAAGGCATATACGTGTATAAAGTGTGTGTGTTTGGTTGCTCAATTGTATCTGATTCTTTGAGGCCCCATGGACTGTGGCCCCGCCAGGCTCCTCTGTCCATGGGATTCTCCAGGCAAGAACAGTGAAGTGGGTTGCCATGCCTTCCTCCGGGGGATCTTCCCTACCCAGGGATCAAACCCACGTCCCTGCATTCGCTGGTGGATTCTTTATCACTGAGCCGCCTGGGAAGTATGTATAAGTGTTAGTCGCTCAGCTGTGTCTGACTCTCTGTGACCCCATGGACTGCAGCCCACCAGGCTCCTCTGTCCATGAGATTTTCCAGGCAAGGATACTGGAGTGGGCTGCCATTTCCTTCTCC
>NW_011481826.1:4949-5655 GCF_000754665.1 Bison bison bison | reverse complement strand
TTATCCGATTCTGGCTTTCCACACTCAATCATTTCCCAAGCCTGCTGCATTATGTCACCCAATGGGAAGAGCCAACCCACTGGAAAAGACCCTGATGCTGGGAAAGATTGAGGGCAGGAGGGGAAGGGGATGACAGAGGATGAGATGGTTGGATGGCATCACTGACTCAATGGACATGAATTTGAGCAAGAGTTGGTCCAGGAGTTGGTGATGGACAGGGAGGCCTGGCGTGCTGCAGTCCATGGGGTCGTGTCCATGGCACATGACTGAATGCCTGAACAACATAATACATTTACTCCTCAAAAGGGCCATATTATGAGCCATCTCAAAACAGAGTGGCTTTTCAAAGAGGTCATCTATTCCCGCTCAGGGTGTGTGGATCAGCTGCCCTCCACACCAAGACACAGGTGGATTCCCACATGCCTCCATGCGACTCCGATGCTGCTTGAAACAGCGAAATATCCATAGAATGTTCTTTTCCTAATGGTGCCAGAATGAAAGGAGAGAGAGAATCCCTCGCCATAAATGCCTTTCCAGGAAACGGACCGGTGTCACATTGACTAACATTCCCCTGGCCAGAGCATGTTGCACGGACAAATTCAACACCAGACAATGTGTCTCAACATCAGAAAAAGTCTAATCAGGGACTTCCCTGGTGATCCAGTGGCTAAAACTCTGCACTCCCAATGCAGGGGTCCCCGGTTCA
>NW_011481826.1:0-938 GCF_000754665.1 Bison bison bison | reverse complement strand
GCAGTGTGAAGAGTGTTATCCAAACTTGTATTTTTATTATTATTATTTCTTGTGTGTTTGTATATTGTGAGCAAGAGCTGTTTACAGTCACCACATACCTCTGAGCCCCTTTCCAGTGTCTCGGAAAGATACACATTTTTCACCTGCGTGGCATCCTGATTATTTTTTCCTAATGTGTTGCAGGAAAAAAAATACATGTAGTGTTCTGTTTGGGCAAGACCTTTTTTTTCTGCCAAATGTGTTTTTTTGGGAGGGAGGGTGGGAGAGGGTGGTCAGAGTCCAAGTCATTTATTTATGGATGAAAATAGATACATTTTATGAAAAGAAGCCATTTTAAAAGAACGTACAACTTTGGAAAACGGGACCTAATTTTTTTTTTGGAATGTTGTATTTTATTTATTATTTTAAAAATGTATTTCTTTTACACTGGAGGATCATTGATTTGCAGTTGTTGGGTTAGATTCTGCTGTACATCAATGTGAATCAGCCATAGGTAGATTCTGCTGTACATTAATGTCAATCAGCCATAGGTAAACATATGTCCCCTCCCTCTCCAGTCTCCCTTCCAGCCCCAGCCCATTCCTCCAGGTCATCACGGAGAAATGAGCTGAGCTCCCTGTATTATATACAGAAGCTTCCCCCTGCCGTCTATTTCACAGATGGTAGTGTACACGTCAATGCTACTCTCTCTATTTGTGGGATCTAATTATTTTCAAATAAGAGATTGCAAAACCGTAGTACGAGATTCAACCTAATAATTATCAATTCAAAAGACAACTGTTTTATTTTTTAAAGATTATTTTTTGATGTGGACCATTTTTTAAAGTCTTTATTGAATTTGTTACACTATCAGTTCGGTTTTACGTTCTGGTTTTTTGACTGCCGGGAATTCGGGATATAGATTCCCTGACCTAGGCATCGAACCCATGCCCTTTGCA
>NW_011481825.1:9673-10293 GCF_000754665.1 Bison bison bison | reverse complement strand
GTCCAGTTTCATTCTTTTACAAGTGGTTGACCAGATTTCCCAGCACCACTTGTTAAAGAGATTGTCTTTAATCCATTGTATATTCTTGCCTCCTTTGTCGAAGATAAGGTGTCCATATGTGCGTGGATTTATCTCTGGGCTTTCTATTTTATTCCATTGATCAATATTTCTGTCTTTGTGCCAGTACCATACTGTCTTGATAACTGTGGCTTTGTAGTAGAGCCTGAAGTCAGGTAGGTTGATTCCTCCAGTTCCATTCTTCTTTCTCAAGATCGCTTTGGCTATTCGAGGTTTTTTGTATTTCCATACAAATTGTGAAATTCTTTGTTCTAGCTCTGTGAAGAATACTGTTGGTAGCTTGATAGGGATTTGTGGTATCATTTCTATTCTGTTACTTTGAAGAAATTGGATTATACAGTTGATGCTTCTGTTGTGTTCTAAGAGAAGACCCGATGTCTGGAGTTCAGTTCAGTCGCTCAGTTGTGTCTGACTCTTTGCGACCCCGTGAATCGCAGCATAGAAGGCCTCCCTGACCATCACCAAGTCCCGGAGTTCACTCAGACTCATGTCCATCGAGTCAGTGATGCCATCCAGCCATCTCATCCTCTGTCATCCCCTTC
>NW_011481825.1:4327-6525 GCF_000754665.1 Bison bison bison | reverse complement strand
ATAATATACACATTATATATATATATATACATTATACATATATAGTTGATTATTAATCTTTCACAGCATCATCAGTTATTGATCTGTATCACACAGAGAAAGGGTAGAGAAATATTAGCATTGAGGTTTTAGACCACTGACACTGTAAAACCAATAGCCTATGGATTTTTTTTTTCGTTTCATACATGATATTTTACATGTTTCAATGCCATTCTTCGCCTATGGATTTTAAGATTTGAAAGGAACTTACTGATGGTTGATACAGGTGCTTTAAAACAGAAAGAAAAATAAAGACATAAGTGATGCGTAATATATGAAATATATCCAATCAAGAAATTTCTCTATGTGTGTGTGTTGAAACAAAACTGTCAATCATGTAATTTTCAGAGGGTGCTCCAAAAAGAAAAGTCAAGGGAATTTCAATGCAGTTGAGATTCTTTGTGTTTCATGAAAGATCATTTTAATGTCTGATTAATCTCAGAAATCTTAGTGTTCTATTTGAAGGGCCTCTGTTGAGAGGTTATTGTTTGTATACTTTACTTTTCTTACCCAGAGCAAAGAACTATTAATATTAAAATCTTTTAGGAAAGCAGTATGATGTTACAGTAAAGTTTTACCTATCTATTTTCTTCATCATTGGACTCTTCTGTATAGATGTCGTCTACATTTTGAAAGTATTTTTATTTGTTTTGTGGTACTTAGTCTTATAATGGATACTTTTAAACTTTTCTAAAAATTGTCAGTAATTTCTAAAGAAAGTTCACTAATGTGAGAGGAACATAGAAAGTGAAATAATAGCATTAGAACTTACAAAGTTGATTTATGGCTATGAATGGACTTATCTATCAAAATGTCTTCATGCCTATGTTTTCCAGATACTAGCCACATAAAAGTAACTTACTGGAAATTTTCTCAACAATTCCAAACAAAACAAAACCAAGACCTACTATCTTAGGCTTACCTAAAATTTTTCTTTTCATTGTTTTAATACTTAGCTCCAAACCAGTTAGTTATCTTTTTTTGGAAGTCCTGGCAGAAACATAGTATATGCATTATTCTTGTATTTTCCTCTCCTCAATTTTCTATCTTTTTAATTAAACAGTATAATGTGTATAAAATTTAGATACCTCTTCAATTAGTTTCTTCTTCCTCTCCCCTCTTTTAATTCTATGACTAGTTTCCTTTCCTACTTCCATTGCATCATTAAAATATTAATAGTTTTCTTTCTGTCCTAGTATGGACAAGTAAATTTCTTTAAATAAACAAATCAGTTCTCTTGATATAACAATTTATTTGTCAGTTTATTCTTTATATAAGCCATTGAGGTTCATTCTAACTCTAAATTAACTTTTGATCTGAAAATGAAAAATCTGTTAATAAAATCTTCTGTATCCAATAGTGGCCCAGTATATGCTAGTATTATAAATAAGCTAATAAACTTACCAGTAGGTAGTATAGTTCTGCCTGAAATACAAAACAAGCCAGCATTAGCCCATACATGTAAACACATTTTTTATTATGAACTTAGCTTTCATTCAAAATTAAATAAGCAAAAGCAAAAATTTTAAGAAACTTTTTACATATTACTTACATAAAACAAAGTTAAGAGGGACAGTCACAAGTCTGCAGCAAATAATTGCAAAAGTATCTAGGGCAGCATGAATACAGACCATATCACAGCATAGTGACCTAACTGCGATATGAATAAGGCATAACTAACATTTGCACCAAGACCAGGATTAAAAAAAAACCCAAAAAGACATACTTTAAAAGCTTAGTTCTACATTAAGCTTCTTCTCTTCCCTCAGATCCTTAATGGGTTTATACTACGTACTTTTTTTTTTTTAAACAAACACATCACGTCAGACGATAAATTACACAGATGGGCAGTTAATGTGAAAAGCACCCTCCCACAAAATGTACAAATGAACTGGTACTGAACTGAGTTCTCCATTTACCTTTATGTACTGCTGCTGCTGCTAAGTCACTTCAGTCATGTGTAACTCTGTGCGATCCCATAGACGGCAGCCCACCAGGCTCCCTGTCCCTAGGATTCTCCAGGCAAGAACACTGGAGTGGGTTGCCATTTCCTTCTCCAGTGCATGAAAATGAAAAGTGAAAGTGAAGCCACTCAGTCGTGTCCAACTCTTAGCCACCCCATGGACTGCAGCTTACCAGGCTCTTCCGTCCATGGGATT
>NW_011481825.1:0-1125 GCF_000754665.1 Bison bison bison | reverse complement strand
AATCTTGATTCCAGCTTGTGCTTCTTCCAGCCCAGCATTTCTCATGATGTACTCTGCATATAAGTTAAATAAGCAGGGTGACAATATACAGCCCTGATGTACTCCTTTTCCTATTTGGAACCAGTCTGTTGTTCCATGTCCAGTTCTAACTGGTGCTTCCTGATCTGCATACAGATTTCTCAAGAGGCAGATCAGGTGGTCTGGTATTCCCATCTCTTTCAGAATTTTCCACAGTTTATTGTGATCCACACAGTCAAAGGCTTTGGCATAGTCAATAAAGCAGAAATAGATGTTTTTCTGGAACTCTCTTGCTTTTTCGATTATCCAGTGGATGTTGGCAATTTTATCTCTGGTTCCTCTGCCTTTTCTAAAACCAGCTTGAACATCAGGAAGTTCACGGTTCACATATTGCTGAAGCCTGGCTTGGAGAATTTTGAGCATTACTTTACTAGCATATGAGATGGGTGCAATTGTGCAGTAGTTTGAGCATTCTTGGGCATTGCCTTTCTTTGGGATTGGAATGAAAACTGACCTTTTCCAGTCCTGTGGCCACTGCTGAGTCTTCTATATTTTCTGGCATATGAGTGCAGCACTTTCACAGCATCATCTTTCAGGATTTGAAAGAGCTCAACTGGAATTCCATCACCTCCACTAGCTTTGTTCGTAGTGATGCTTTCTAAGGCCCACTTGACTTCACATTCCAGGATGTCTGGCTCTAGGTGAGTGATCACACCATCGTGATTATCTGGGTCATGAAGATCTTTTTTGTACAGTTCTTCTGTGTATTCTTGCCACCTCTTCTTAATATCTTCTGCTTCTGTTAGGTCCATACCATTTCTGTCCTTTATCGAGCTCATCTTTGCATGAAATGTCCCGTTGGTATCTCTAATTTTCTTGAAGAGATCTCTAGTCTTTCCCATTCTGTTGTTTTCTCTATTTCTTGCATTGATCACTGAAGAAGGCTTTCTTATCTCTTCTTGCTATTCTTTGGTACTCTGCATTCAAATGGGTATATCTTACCTTTTCTCCTTTGCTTTTCTCTTCCCTTCTTTTCACAGCTGTTTGTAAGGCCTCCCCAGACAGCCATTTTGCTTTTTTGCATTTCTTTTCCATGGGGATGGTCTT
>NW_011481824.1:53670-56490 GCF_000754665.1 Bison bison bison | reverse complement strand
GCATTAAAAAAATAAAGCTTCACAGTATATGGTGTTTTATGCCTTTAAATGAAATAGTCTGGACCACATTCAAACAATTTCATCTTAAAACCTAAAACAAAATAAAGTACACATCTAAGAAGCATGAGAATTTAAAATTAAACCATAGTTATTAAGCAAAAGAGTTTATGAATCTGAGTTCTTCCAGGAGGCCGCTTTAAAATCATGTAACTAAATGAATAGTAAGCAATCTCTGCTTAAAATGAATGAATTAGTTTTTCTATAGAGACTAGTATTTTACAGGAATGATTTTATTTTCAGGAGAATACGAACATTGAAGTGGAATCACCACATCAGTGGTTCTAGGCATACAGTTTAAACCAAAAAACTCTCTTAATAGAAGATGGATATTAATTTGCCTTCATAATCATTCCCTCAAATACCTACCTCAGTGTTCTGTATTTATCATTGCACCAAATGAGAGCAGACCTGACAGTCCTTTTGTAATTCTTATGTATATAAGAGGAGATGGTTTCCGGGAGCTATCTCCAAGTTCAACTGGCATATCACTCTTGCTCCTCTTCTATGAAATGTAAAATCTCTGGACATTAACCTTCCTGTAGATCATTTCAGCCCACCGTTTTAAACTTCAATCTAATGGATTTAAATAAGAATTATGATCTCTAATCAAAGAATGAACACGTAAGCTTGTCACTGTAGATGTTCAGAGATTTTAGGGTATTAAAGGCATTTACTTTCCTGAATGCCCTTTACATTTATATATACACAATTACCTTCTATTGTTAAAAAAACGATTTTGCACCAGTAGCTATTAATCCAAATAATTTGGATTTAAGTAATTTCTAATTGAAAGCCTATCACATGAATTGTTTATAGTGACAGACAATAAACTATTAGTCATTTTAAAGCTTTAAAAGTAAGTCATCAGGATCCACTTCAATCTCCACATGACAATAAAGGATTATTATGTGCAGTAACCTATTTATGAAAAGGAAACAGTGTGCTTCTTTCAGATGCCATCAATTGCTTTAATAAGGAACTGAAAAGCTGGACTACTTTATATGCAGATCACCACCCCAGTTGCATAAGGATTTACAATAGACAAAACAAAACTATTTTTTGTTGTAAAGAAGGGCTGTTTGTTTAAATCACACAATAATATTTGCATCTAAAAATTATTTACAGGCTAATAAGGCTTCATAAATGTTATGTAGACTTGGTTAGTTCAAATCATTTTAATTCTAACACCAAAACGAAAAGCTTGGTCAAGCCAAGGAAAAATTCAAGCAACACTTGCCTCAAGAAGGCAGGGGAAGAAAAGATGGCTACTTTCTCCATTTAGGCATTTATTAATTGCGTTGGAGACACACAGGGTACATCATTTGATAGCTCCCTGTTAACGCTTCCATAAACTCAAGAGGAAAACACTGCTTTCTCTGAAAATGGGAAAATTGAGATGGATTCTGAGTCTAACCTTTAATCCTAAAAGAAATAGCAAGTAATGTATAGATTTGTCTCTGTTGCCTTGAATTTGCAGAGAACTTACTTGGGACGTTTAAATCTCACCTTTGAAGTCTTCCTTCAAGGCATTTAATGGCTCGTATGTCTTTATTAAATGAGGTGTGTGGCGGCCTCTACTGGTGTGTGTTTATAGAAAATGTTTCAATAGGCAGAAAAAATATTAATTTCAATTAAAAAGTTAGAAATACAGACTCTTTCATTTAAATATAAAAATATCTAATTTAATGCAGGAAAAATATATTACAAGTTGTGTAATGTACTCTTTAATTAGGAAAATAATCTAAAACACTGACCATGTTAGTGTAAAATAATGATTTATGGAAGGGCATTAATTGTTCAATTCACTCATATTGGGTTAAATATATTTTATTAATGAATTACTAATCCCAACTGAGGTGGTTTATTACCTCTAGTCCACTGTTAAATCCCCTTAGTTGACTTAAATAAAATCATTTAGAACAAACCCAAAGGAAAGGAAACATTTTACAGTTAAATCTATAAAGTCCTAGAACTAGAATCATTTGATGACAAGCTGGTTTCTATAACTCAAGCAAACTGTACGTTGACTTAATATAGCTGACATTTCAATCTATTTTACAGTGTTTTTAATTTCAAAAATACAACACATTAAAATATGTTCAATTTATCAAAGCTAAAAGCAACATTTAAGTAATGTACTTAAAGTGCAAAGGCACTTTAACATGAAGACGTGATGCCCAGTGGCTATGCTTGGTAACTGAAGTTCGAAATACCATATATCGTTATTTACAAAAGAATTTATAGTCTCAAAAGATCTTTGGAGATCTTCTACAAAATACACTAAATATCCATTTTCATTTTAAAAGTTTGCTTACTGTTTCTTCATTCACTATAATCTCCTCTTCCCATTCCCACACTGGAAAAATAAAAGAAGAAAAAGGAAACACAACCATAAAGTATATGAAAAAATGCACTGTAGAAACATTCATGTTCAATGATGATTCCTAAGGAGAGAAGTGGGGGGAAGGTGGGGGAGGGAGGAGAGCAAGAGAGAAATAATTTAAAGGAAAACTTGAAAAAGCAGTATCATTGCTTCACCCCATCCCCCAAACATCTTCAAAGTCCCCCACTGAGGCTGAGAAACGGAGAACAGACACACACAAAAGCAAACGCCCAGCCTCCAAGAGTTTGGAGCAGCATCCTTTGATGCCAGAGGGTTGTCAATGATTTCCTTTCACAGCTGACTGATTGCAGTTTGTTTTTCCAGAACTTCGAGGTAGTCTGGTTCTGATTGCGGCTTAGCTTGCAGTAAAGGGTGGT
>NW_011481824.1:51408-53570 GCF_000754665.1 Bison bison bison | reverse complement strand
AGGGTGGTCTGCTTTGGACTGCCCCACAAAGCATTTCCTGGGAGTTCCATATAAAACGGTTTTATTGATTCTGTCTTGGTTTTGGCGTCGAGATTCATAGGAAGGGGTGAACTGCCTTTTAGGTAAGGTACAAAAGTTATAGTGGACAAGTCCCGCACTGGGCAGCTCCTTGACCCGCTCAGCGATATTCTGATACAGCAGCTCGGGCTCTCTCGGGGCCTGCTTTTCCAGAAGCTCTGTGGCACTGATAGTGTAAGCAAGTGTGGCTGGCTCTTCTTTCTTCTCCTCCAGGTTGCTGTAACTGAATTCTTGCAGGTTTCGGTAATAGGCCACCGGGTCTCCTTCCTTCTGCATGTAGATGGGGTTTTGGCACATCTGGCCCACAGGTGGAGGGATGTAGTTATAGACGTGGCCGTCTGCTTTATCCTGGGTCTCAGTGTTGTAAGAGCCGTACTGTAACTGGAAGGAACTTACATCTAAGTTGTTAGCACTCCTGGGAACACTGGGTACCCGCTTCCGGCGTTTCAGGACAAAGACAAATAAGCCAGCGCCGAAACAGACAGATAAGATAAAGACAACCAGCAATCCTAAAATCAAGACGGAAAGCGGAACTTCAGTGTGCAGTTCAGGGTAGGAACTGGGAGACACACTGAGCGAGCGAGGTGTGTCTGTGTTGTGATTCATTGACAAAACGGTTCCGTCTGACAAGTTCGGACCATCTGGACAGATTGCCTCCCTCCCCAGAAACTTCAGGATCTCCCCGGCGTGTTTCGCAGGAGATTCACAGGTCACCTCGTTGATGATGACAGGGGAATTGGCATGCTCTGTCCAATCCTTCAGTCCCATGATGTCACAGGTGCAGTCCCAGGGGTTCTCTTGGAGATCAATCTGGATAAAAGCCGGAAGCTGATCTAGAACTCCTTTCACTGGCAAGTGAGAAAAATGGTTGTTTCTCAGATTCAGCCTGGTGAGGGCCGTGCCCCCAAATATGTTATCAGGCAGGGACCGTAGCAGGTTGTTATTCAGAAACAGCAGCTGTAGGTTAATCAAAGCATCAAAGGTCAGCGGCTTAATTTCCTTAATGACATTATACTCTAAATAGAGATACTGCAAGCTCTGCAGCCCATCAAACATAGCCGGAAACAGCACTTCAAGGTAATTGCCATTTAGATAAAGTCTGCGTAAACTGGTCAGGTTTGTGAAGGCACCTTCCTGAATGACTGCAATCCTATTGTTGCCTAGATGCAGCAAATCCAAAGAACTGTATTCTAAGAGGTCATTCTTATAGACCATTTGAAGATAGTTCCCTGTCAGGTAGAGTTTCTTTGGACTGGTGGGTTTGGGCTGCAGGTCGGAGATGTTGGTGAACTTCCGTTCTTGGCAGTTGACGTTCAGCCCGTTGTCGGAGCTCTGAGAGGTGCAGACACAGCTGCTGGGGCAGGTGAGGGGCACTGGGGACTTGGTCTGGTACACCATGATGGGGCCAAAGCTCTGCCTGTCCTTTGACACTGTGACCCGGGGGGTGGGACGGTTTCTCATTTTGGGTGGCCGGCTGGCTTTTGGAGCCCGGGTCGGGTTGAGAGCAGGATTCAGGGTAGGTGACAGCCTCGGGATGTGTGTATCGGTGTGGCCACCCCTCTGAGCCGAGTCACCAGTACTTTTTCTGGGGCAGAGGTCTTGCCTGGTCAGCTGGGTGACATCTTTACCGTGCAAGCGGAAAGGGGTTTCACAGACAATCTCCCCCACGAAAACGGTGATGGTGTCCAGCCAAGCCTTGAGTGGAAGTAAATCGCATGTGCAGTTCCAGGGGTTCTCCTCCAGCTGGATCTCCATGATGCCCCCGATGTGCTCGAGGACCCCCGCGAAAGGCATCAGTTTCAGCCGGTTCCCTCGCAGGTCTAGGTGGGTCAGCAGGACGAAGCGGAACACATTGCTGGGCAGCGACAGAAGGAGGTTGTCATTCAGGATGAGCACTTTGAGCTTGTTCAGCTTGCTGAAGGCCCCCGCCTCGATGGCGCTGATGTAATTGTAGTCAGCCTGCAGATACTCCAGGCTCTCCAGGCCCAGGAAGGTGTCCTCCCTCAGCACCTCGAGCTTGTTGTTGTTGAGGTGCAGCCTCTTCAGGGTCTTCAGCCCACTGAACGCCCCTGTACGGATCTCCT
>NW_011481824.1:49816-49953 GCF_000754665.1 Bison bison bison | reverse complement strand
CCCCTCCCTCCTGGCCCTTCCACTGGGACTTGGGGTTGGGGGGCGGGGATGTTGGTGTCTCATTACAGATTCTGGAGCAGGGGTCCCATCTTCCGTGTGTGTGAAATCTTCCGTGTGTGTGTGTGCCTCTTTGCTAC
>NW_011481824.1:48361-49701 GCF_000754665.1 Bison bison bison | reverse complement strand
TCCCAGGTCTGATAATCAATTGCATTCGGATAACCTTTCCTCAGGATTATTATTGGCCAGGTGTTGGCTTTTTGCCTTCAGTATCTCTGTTTTCCCCTAATTATCTTAAGGTCCCCTTTTAAGGCAACTTTTAAGTTGCACAGTTGGAGTCCATTTGCAAAATGGGAATGTCTGCCCATGGCCCAGAAGGGCCAGGGACTGCCTCTGGTGGGAATGGGGGAGATGAGGCAGCAAAAGTAATGGATGGAAGAGAATGGGAAGAGTTGACCGAGCTATGTGCCAGTCCAGCCAGACACTTCAGCGATTCTTCCCTGCCTCCTGGGCCCTGCCTGCCACAGTCCACACAGGGTCCCATGGCTGGGTGAAGGGTGGCAGAGAGGTTCTGGCAGAGGTCATCAGCCTTCAGAGAACAGCAAGCCTCCTGCCTCTCCCCTCCTCCTTTCCTGTGAAGCTGATGTCCTAGAATTGTCCCACCCAGACAAGTTTTTCTCTCCCCAAGAAGGGCTTTCTAGTTTATAAACAGCTTTCAAGCAACCTGTGGCTTTGGCCAGTCTCCTCCACAATTGGTAGCAGGCTTTCACCTTTCCCCTCCTTTTCTTTTGGGGAAGAGCCCATCCCCATCCAGTAATTCTGGCTTCACCTTGGGCAACACTGTTTCCTTCTGGGCCCTCAAATTTCCTTCTTCTCTGCTAAAGGGCAACAGTAGAGGAACTGCCCCAGAGCTGGAGGGCATAGCCTCCCACCCACCCTGGCAACTACATCATTGCCAGTGGAATGGTGCAGTGCCAGCACGATTAAACTGCCTTCCAGAGCAGAGGGGCATTTGTTTCTACATATTTCCAAATGTTAAATATATAGAGTTCCTAGAGAGAGATGGTTTATTCTGTCATTCATATAACAAACATTTATTAATTAGGTTAATATTTCACTGAAGTGGAAGCCAACATGAGAGCTGGACAATACCTTTGCAATCAGATTCATTTTCTAGATGAGGACATTTCCTCAACCAGGGGAAGTGCTGACTTGCTTAAGTTCAAGAATCTATAAAATTAGAAACAGAACCCAGGGATTCTGAGTCCCAGGCCAGCAGTTCTCCAAAAAACTCACTCCTGCTTACCGTGAATTGGTGGTGGTGGTGGTGGTGATTTACTGAAATGTGTTCTTAAAAACAAAAATTTTGAAAGTGAAATACCAAATATGAGTTTTAGTTTCCAAAGATGGTAATTTCCTGCAGGAGACGGATGACTCTGTCAATACAGTTTTAGGACAGCATCTACTAGCAATTAGGGCGGGGGGTCGTCAATGGATGACGGAGGCGGTTGAAGTCCTTGACATCACGG
>NW_011481824.1:47798-48261 GCF_000754665.1 Bison bison bison | reverse complement strand
GTGTGTCCGCGCGCGCGCGCGCGCGTGCCCGCGCTCGCGCGCCTCTTTGCTACAGAACTGAGCCCGCCTGCCAGCCTCCTAGCTGAGATGCTCTTGGTGCGGAGAGCGGGCTGTGTGTGCACCAATGAGCCTGTGTGGGAGGACGAGGAGTTCTCCCGGGGGTTCTATGCTTTGCATTCAGAGCTTTGTTTCAGTGCGCAGAAAATTACTTTCTGGGTGGTGACTGGCCAGATATTTGCCTGGATTCTGACAGCCAGCCCAACAACATTAGCCTATAGACTGAGATAAACAACAACAAAACCCTTCTCCCCCTGAGGTTTATACTTAGCTAGATAATGAGGTTTAAACGTGTACTCTTAGCCTGAAGGAAGGAGAAGAGGGGTGGGTGTCAGACAGGCACGGCCAGGCTGCGCCTTAGCTGGGAGTCCAGTCCACAAGGGTGCAGAGCCCTCCAGGCTGCAGG
>NW_011481824.1:46099-46342 GCF_000754665.1 Bison bison bison | reverse complement strand
CTTCAGACGCGGGTCGGTGGACCCTCCCACCACTGCCGCATCTCCCGCCGGTCCCCGGGCTGCTGCAGCAGCTTCCCCAAACACAGTGACGGGGAACAAATCAGCCTCCACGCCGGAAAGCACTTTAAGGAAGTTTCCTTCAGCCCCGCGAGTCGGGAAGCGCCGCCGCGGCTCCCCGCCGGGGACAGCGGCTCCCGGGGCGGCGGAAAGGGGCCAAGTGAACGCGGAGCACGCGGGAGGCAG
>NW_011481824.1:42536-45999 GCF_000754665.1 Bison bison bison | reverse complement strand
GTCCAGGACGGCTGCCCCCTTAACTAGTGAGCGCCCGGGGCTCGCCGTTCGCGAGCAGATGTGTAAGGACCCCTGACGAGGCAGTCAACACGGCATTTCCATATAACGTGGAGCCGGGCGACACCAGCGTGCGCCAGAGCCAGCCTTTCGCCACGGCCCAATCCCTGGTTCCGTTTGATTCTTTTCATTCTTCACGAGGTTGCCTGGATCGACTGGAGCGGACTCGGGGCCACCCGCCTTTCTGCTTTCTCCTTTCTTTCCTCTCTGATTAGTAGTCCAGGTGGTTGTGTTTTGATCACGGGAAGATGCTATATGCGAGGGTCATGGTAGCCCCAGAGGGAAATGCGCAAAGGCCCAGAGCGTCGCGGTTCCTTCCACACCCGCTTTCCCTGGGTCTCCGGGAGAAAGTTGCAGTTGTATTCATTGAAGACGGGAGCAGGTAGTAGATGGCGTTGGCACCGAGACTTTCTCCCCTCAGTCCTGGAGCAGAGCAGCCGTAAGGAGAGTCATCACTGTCCCCTATCCTTTTCATTCCCTCTCTACAGGGTCTGTAAAACCCCAGTTCTTCAGAAATCCACTCACTTGGTGGCAGAGAAGGAGAGCTGAGGGGAGGAGACAGACGCAACAGAGCAAAAACTAGCTCTGGGCTAATGAATCTGCACTGCAATTTGTCTGTTTCAAGGTTATTTCCTGCACGTTTAAACCACTTTCTCCTGGCACAAACTTCCACTTCATTCTTGTCCTTACCCTGGGGAATCTTTTGTGCTTCTTTCTTCTCTTCTAGGCTATCTTTTCTTAATGGTTTTCTAAGCAGACCACTCTGGGCCTCTTTAATAGAAAATTACTGATAATCTTATGCACGTAGGCAGACTTTATTTTAGTAATAGTCCAGAGAATTTTCTCATATGTCTCTGAGGTTGTAAGGAGCATTACTGTTCCTTTTATTGACTTCAGTCCTGAGAAAGCCTTTTTGATATTCCCCTGCCATTCAGACAAGCAGTTTCAGAATAATAGAGTTCTCACATATGCACATGGGCAGGCTATTTACAGTTACATAGTCAGAAACATTGCTTTTCTTTAATATCCTTATTCGTGTAGAACCTGTTCACTATGACTATAGCAGCAGCCTGAACTCATTATATTATTACTGAGAACATTTAATAGTGTTTCTTCATCTGTCTTTACCTCATTTCGGACGGTGTCATCTTTTTGTGTAGTCATTTAATGGGGGCTATAAACAACTACAAGGCACAGAGCTGAGGGGCTATTCAAAGGCAGAAATAATGACACATTCATGCTGAAAAAAAAAAGACACAGTTTACTGAGAAGAGTGGTGTATCCCTCGCTATAGGGGACACACACAAAAGCCATAACATATACAGATGAGATGAGGAACATGCTATTTTATTTTGGTCCAGTAGAAACTTGTAACGGAGAAGGCAATGGCACCCCACTCCAGCACTCTTGCCTGGAAAATTCCATGGACGGAGGAGCCTGGTAGGCCACAGTCCATGGGGTCGCTAAAAGTCAGACACGACGGAGCGACTTCACTTTCACTTTTCACTTTTATGCACTGGAGAAGGAAATGGCAACCCACTCCAGTGTTCTTGCCTGGAGAATCCCAGGGACGGGGGAGCCTGGTGGGCTGCCGTCTATGGGGTTGCACAGAGTCGGACACTACTGAAGCGACTTAGCAGCAGCAGCAGCAGCAGAAACTTGTAAAATGGGCATGCATTCATTTTAATCAGCCTTGTAAGCAAGTCTAATATCTTTATCAGCCTTCAGAAAAGCACTTAGCAGCCTGCCTTTCTGCACAAGACCACACTGATAGTAAGATGAAAAAGAGCAGACTTTTTGTCAGCATAACATTTTCAAGTAGGTGAATAGCTATTTCAAAGGATACCCTGAATGCACACAAGCACACAAAATCAGGAGCAATACAGAACTTTCTGTGAGGGTTGTTGCATAGATAATTACAGAAGGGAGTTTTAAGTGTGTGGAAGATATAAATGTACCAATTTGTTGGAAAGCTGTTTCATACTGATTTTTCTAAAAGTTTCTGTGTTACAGGGAAAATTCCTGATGTAATTGAATATCAAAGACATGCATATTAATGTATGTGTGTGAATTAGTAAAAATGACATTCTTGATTCTTTGCTGTAGTGGCATTGTAAATGCATCTCTGTGTTTGTCTGCTGAACTCAGTTGATGAGTTTATGTCACCAAAGGGCTTAGAGATCCCTGATTGCAATGCTGGTGGGGCAATAGAGAAAATTTTGTTAAATTTTGCTTGGGCTTTTGAAATTTCAAGCTAAATTTAGGAGAAAGTCAGAAGCTTCACATAGGATGAAGTTTTGAAATGTGAAGACATTACCAAGACAATGCAAATGTTGCCCAGTTACTGAGAGTACACAGTTTGCCTGAGAATGCTGCTTTTCCACCTTTACACAACAATCCAGGGCTGGAAAGCTTTTAAAAATTTTACAAAATAAGACCAAGTAGAGACCTCATGCAGAGTCAGTAAATCTAAGACCAGTGTGAGGTGTTTTCTGAAAATAGTGTCCCTTTAAACCAAAGGTTTCAAAGAAGTGTTCAGACGGAGACAGACAAATTCCTAAATAAAGAAATGAGACGCAGAGGACATGTCGTTAATACCGGTAATTATAGTTTTAAGGATATTGTATACGTTGGTTCTCTGATGCTATTGAAAGTCTGGATATTTTTAAAGTCAATGCAATTATTTTGATTATTTTGGCAGGCATGTTGGCTTGGTTGGAATAGTGCTGGGCCAGGACCCAGAGCAGTTTGTCTTTTAATCAAACTCATATCCAAACCCTTGGAGACCAATGACCTGGGTTCAAATTCCAGGGTAGATCCTGTCCCTAAGTTTCCCCATGTGCAAAACTGGGTACTACCACTTGTCCTATGGAGTCAGTAAGGATGAGTACCCATATGTGAGGTGAAATATTGAAATGAGAAATCCCTAAACTCCTTTCTTAAGAAAAGTAATTGATGCAAAGCAATGGTTTTAGTGAGAAAGCATCATTTTACCTGAAATTGGATAATAGAATCAGGATTTGAAAGATGTTTTACTCTTCTCATTGGAGCTGTATGATGTCAGGCATTCAAATGAAAACTTGAAAACATTTCATCTTTTCCCTAGATTTTTTTCCAAATACATAGACTTATGTGTATATCAGGATGTTGACTTCTTGGATCAGATCAGTGTTTGCTGTGGAGGGCTGGTGTACTTAATGTGTTTAGAAGCATCCCTGGCTTCTCCCAATTTCCAGTAGCACCAGTATGTTATATATTTATATACATGTACTATATGTTTGGCCTTCCCTGGTGGCTCAGACAGTAAAGAATATGCCTGCAGTGCAGGAGACCTGGATTCAATCCGTGGGTCAGGAAGATCCCCCGGAGAAGGGAATGGAAACCCATTCCACTATTCTTGCCTTAA
>NW_011481824.1:41161-42043 GCF_000754665.1 Bison bison bison | reverse complement strand
GTATTTTCCATCATGACCCAGGGCACTGTCATGGGTTGAAACCAGAGTTTCTGAAGCAGTATTCCTCTTGTCATAGCCATGCACCCTGAAATACTCTCTTGTAGCTGATTTTAAAACCTGCTGGCCATGGTCTGCTAAATTGATTTCATAAAGGACTAATAGGTTGTATCTCACAGTTTAAAAAACACTGATACAGTGGATCGGGCCAAGGAGGAACAGTGAGCCAGAAAAAAGAAAAGGAAGCAGTAAAGAAAAAGAGAGAGACTAGAAATAGAGGGAAAAGAGAAGTGCATATGGTGCAAAGTTACAGTAAAACTTAGAGCTCTCAACTGATTGTATTCAAATCAAATGTCACTTAGTGATGGCACCTGTTCGCTGAGGGTCCCAGATCTCCATCCATCCATGGTGACTAAGTAGAGTGATTCATCACTTAGAACCATATTTAAGCTTACTGGACTTGGGAGGGAATATACATTGCAAAAGCCATAGATTTTACAGATCAGACTTAGGACAGCGTTAGTAAGTATTTCATTTATCCTGACACATTCTTCCCTATTAATCTCGCTGCAGCTGGAAGTTATGTTTTGGTCTGGAGTTACAACCTAATGCGCTCAGAAGGAAACCAAATTTATTGGTTTGACACTGCACATTATTGCAGCGGTATAATGCAGTCGAGCCTCTGTACTAAGTTCTGTTTATTTTATTTATGTATTTATGTTTGGCTAGTATAAATATATGGTAAAGTATGTGCTGTGGCAGAGAGTTTAATGCTGACTCTGCTGGAACATTCAAAAGTGTCTGCACACAAGTTGCCCAGTTCTAAAGAGTTACAGTCAGAAGACCAGCTACTAAGGATTTGCATTAAGTATTTCTGAAATTTTT
>NW_011481824.1:39438-41061 GCF_000754665.1 Bison bison bison | reverse complement strand
AAAAATTTTTAAAAAGCCATTATTTGTGAAGATGACAAGGCCGTTAATATTCAAAAATAGCAAGAATGACACACTCCAAATCTATCCTGAACTTGTGATTTGCACAAAATGAAACAGGGTTTAGAAATTATGGATTCAAAGGGAAGGTAAGATTTAGAAAGTAAATAAAATCATTTCCAAGTAATAGCTAGATGCAGCATTCAACCGTCATTGCAAATCAATGAGAGGAGAAAGGATTGTTTTTTACCTTGAATCTTGATGATTTATTACTCATATGTGATATCAGTTCCTTTTAAATTTTCCTTCTATTTTTCATCTTCCAGGAAGTTATCTAAGTGATATTACAATGCCACCTGGCACACACCCTGATTTACCTGATTATTGCAGCTGAGGTCACCTTTAAGTCAAACGTAATGACTCCAGGACATATATCAAACAACTTCTGCACTTGTCTGGTCATACCATGGTTCTTAGGCTAATTAAAAAGAAAAAAAAAAAAACCTTCAAATTTATGACACTTTTGATAACCTAGATATCTTTGATGTCCTCTCAGAAAAATAATCTGATGTGTATCTGGGGTTGAGGAACCATATGGAGTGTCTCAAAAACATCAGTCTGTGGCAACTCCAGGACACCATGACAAAATTGTAGGCATAATCATCACCAGATTTGTCGCCCACCCTAGACATTGCCACGGCAACTCAAGTACTGTAGTAGGGTCAGTGTCACTTTGTTAATATTTTGAAAGGAGGGAAAAGCAAGCTCGTTCTTTGCTACACATCATTGCTTCAGAATAATGAGTTCAGTATGCTGTACCCTTACCTGTTTACATACTGACCTAGTTGGTACAGGTCAGGAAACAGCACTATTTGAACTAGATAACTTCTTTGTCATCATTTAAACATATTGAATAGGTTTATTTTAATAGATTATTTTCAATAGAAATACTAATATTAAGGACATGTGTACAGTATTTCTAAATGATTGTGTTGGCTATTATTTACAGCAAGAAAGGACAATTGTCAAATTAATGAATCAATGCCCTTCTTACAATTTTTATAAAATATAACCACTCAATCTAAGATAACTCCTAACTCTCAAATGCAAATAAATAGTATAGAACAATCCCTGATTTACAGTTTCAGTTGCTTGGAATTCTAGCATATGATTTACTCAGGGGTCAGAACAGATTTGCTATGATTTATGTTGACAACATTGGGGTGTATTAGGCAGTAATGGAGTTGCTCGTTACCCCTGCTATGGCTCTTAGCCACATTCAGTCTCAAACTGTAGTAATGATATTAATCACAGGCTTCCTGACTTCACCAAATTGTACTTCTCCACTGATTTTTTAAGTGGTTTGTCCAAAACGAATCCTAGAATGCTAATAACCCATAATGCCTATATGGAGTTAAGTTATCCAATTTCTTGATCTGTTTTCAATATTAATATGCAATAGCACCTTAAGTCATTTTTTAAAACTACTATGATATGTTAATATAACAAATAATTCTCTGTAAAGTGAAAGTTGCTCAGTCCTGTCCAACTCTTTGTGACCCCATGGGCTATACAGTCCATGGAATTCTCCAGGCCAGAATACTGGAGTGGGTAGCCTTTCCCTTC
>NW_011481824.1:38590-39338 GCF_000754665.1 Bison bison bison | reverse complement strand
CAAATTCTCTGTAGAAAGACCTCAAAATATAAGGGTGTAGGATGAGTGATCTATAGTTAAACTCTGCAGATTTCCCAAGCTGCTTTCACGCATGTTCAGTTGTTATCTTTCATTGAAATACCAAAGTAATTAGTCATCTTTAAGAATTTTCTACTTGCCAAATGTCAGTGAGTATTTTGGGTAGCGATGTTGACTAAAAGTACTTGATAGCCTAAGAATTTCTATTTTGCACGTTTGCCTGCTTTCCCTCCTCCCTCCCTCCCTTCCTTCTTTCCTTCCTTCATTCCTTTCTTCTCTTCCTTTTTTTCTGATTTGGGAATTCATTCATCCACAGTTAGGTATTTCAGCAGTCTGTATCCTGAGAAAATGATGATTTGAACTGACCCAACACCACATAGAGCTTTCTGACCACATAGGTCAGAAAGACACCATCATGGTTCTCTTTTTACTGAATTTTCCTTAGACTGGGAAGATGGTAGATCCAGAAGGGATTTAAAGTTAGAGGACTTTGGTGTGTGGTTTGGGTGTGCCTCCAGCCTCTACCTCCTGGTCCCTTGGAAAACACGCAGTTTTCTGGGTCCCACCCCAGACTCATGGAATGAAACTTTCTGGAGGTGGAATGTGATATTGTGTTAAAATGTCCAGGAATGGCATTTTTATAGGATTCTCAAGGGATTCTGATGCAATTTGCAGGGCCAATTATAGTCCAGCATCTTCATTTTATAGACAGGGAAACTAATGATCCGAT
>NW_011481824.1:34093-38485 GCF_000754665.1 Bison bison bison | reverse complement strand
CTCAGATCTCCCAACTGTCATGCAAATATTAAGTTGTATAATGTTTTGATACTTTAGTTTTAGAATTGTATTTTTCAATGACAATCAGTGTTAAAATTTAATGCTGCTCAGTACAGTCTGCTTATGAACCATGTTACAAAATGCCCATAAAAAGTGGCTTGTTGGTCAGCCACAAGAAGAAATAACATTTTGTTTCCAGACTCTTTGGACTAAAAGTTTATTGCTATTTATTAGTACTTTGGGTGATAAACTATATAAAGTGGAATAAAATGGTTGATAAATACTTATTGAATTGAAAAAAAAAATGAGCCCCAACTTTGGTTTAGAGTTTGAAAAGATTTACCTTATTATGGGCACAGAGATGCTAAAATGTCAAATTTAATGGAATCTGAAGTAGCTTACTTTTCATGTTATCATATACTAGAATCATTTTGAGGATATGATAGGTAAACCAGACTCCATAGTAGTTTGTTTGTTTCATTTTGCTTTTTCCTTCATTTCAAATTTTTGAGTAAAGTTACATAAACCCTTTAGGTTAGGGACTGAGGATGCACTCTAGAAGCTCTCTTGACCTATAAGTGTCTACTTCAAGAAAATTTCTGCTAGAAACTTTTGAAGATAAAATAGAACATCTAATTAACATTTAGAAAAGGAAGATATATATCCATTTCAAGTAACCTGACCTGGATTTCAGCAGCAGGATCTCTTCTTGACACATTTGTAACTCATTTTAATTGCTAATAGGTACTGTGTGTACACACCCAAGGCAGAACAGGACTTCACCTCTCAGCATTAAAAAGGTGAATTAACTTGAAATTAATACATTTTTGTGAAGAGACATTCCATTTGTCCTAATCTAATACAGAATCAAATGCATGTGATTAACAAGCACCAATTATCTAAAAAACTTGAAAGGACTAATAATATTTTTATGCCCTGTCTGAATCACTATAATTATTTTCAGGAAAAATCAGGTGATCTCATTGGTATGAAGTGGGGATAGTAGAAAATGTATGGGCTTTGGAGTCATATAGACCTACGTTTGAACCACAACTCAACCATCTAACAAGAGTGTGAGTACTGGGCAAGCTGCTTAAATTCTCCAAGTCTCACTTTGCTTTCTTGTAAAGCCTATTATGCTGACTTTGTGAGGGCTGTTGTGAAAAACATGGAAAATAGATATAAAATGTTTCATGCTGTGCACATTTAATAGGTGAAGCAGGAACCATGTTCTCCTTCCACTGTCCTTAGGTTGGTCCACAGAGTAAGGAATACCATCCTCTTATCCTTCTTGGAAGTAACAGGAAGAGCGTTTCTGTCTCTCTCACTCAATCTTGAAAGAGAAGTGACCTTGTTACTGACCTTGAGTGAAGAATCTGACCAAGCTCACCTCTATGCATCTTGTGTTCGCTCTTTCAGGGTCACCTATCCTCAGAGTGTGCCAAGCACTGCCTGGGATTGGGCAGCCCTATCCACTTCAGAAGTCTTCTCTGTGAAGCCTAGCTGTGGCCATAGACCACAACTTATTCAATTCAAGCTTAATAGTATGAAGCTGGTATTTTGATCCCCATCCATATGGTATCTTCATTTATTCTCAGTTAGTCATGAACCCACAGTGGATTTAAAGGAGGGAAAAGCTATCACCCCCAAATCCCTAAGAGTAGAGAGTCAATAAATTATAGCTACTGTTTTCATGGGGGTTTTGATGGCATCTTCATTTTTTCATAGTAATTTGGTCTACTCAAAATATGAAATGTCTGTAACCTAGTGAACATTTTTTAATGGGACATTACTATATGTTCTAAATCTTTATTCATTAATTGGGAGGAAAAACTTGACCATTGGTTTCTTTTATCTGAGTAGCATGATTTAGCCTATACTTTGTCAAAACCGAAATCCTTTTTACAACTTCAAAGCAGAGGAAATGCTTTGTTTGATGCTTCCTGAAGGTCAATTCTGCTTAGTCATACATTGTATGTGTTCTTTTTAAACTCAGCAAATGTCTGAGATATCAAAAGATACTGAATTGAGAGGCATTATGAGGTAATAATTTTTATTGTAGCAAGACCAATGCTCCTGTTGCAGCTTAGCCTGATTTGTAAAAATGTATTTGAGTGTATGTGTGTGTGTGTGAATTTAATTGTCATTTATGCTTTGTGACATAAATACAGTCAGTGGCAGAACAGAAATGTATGTCTCCAAGGGAAAATATTAGCAGTAGTTTCCTTTCTTCTGGGTGGGCGAAAAAATTAAATTTATCACTTATTTTTTGAGAAATAAAAGAATGAAAGATTGAAAAAGGAGAGAAAATAAGAGAGAAAGGAGTAATATGGAATATAATAACAATATAACAGCAAACACCTTTGTTTCCATTACCCAAATTGATGATGTAGGAGAGACTTAAAGCAAATAGGAACAATATTATCAATATAAAATATGTGAAGATTCAGGTGAAGCCACTTTTGTATCTCATTCCCGGTTGTATTCTTTTTACCTCTCCCCAAAGGCAAAGACATCGGTGTGTGTGTGTATGTATAAATATAAATTTAAAAAATATATGTACATGGACAATCTATAGGCCTGTTTTGTGAGAAAATACTGTATGTAGTATTTTTTATTTTTTAATGTAACGTTTCTTTTAGATCTTCCTATGTGGATGCATAGAAATCTAATTCATTCAGCTTGACTGCTATAGTCATCTATCAAATTATATTTATCAATTACAAGAGTGATAGTCATCTAAGTTGGTTTCAATTTTTTCACCAATGCAAACAAGCCACATCCTTGTGATAAACACCTTCTCTTGTCACCTTGCTTTCACTGTAATGAGTACGTGCTTGTTTTTCTCGTATATTACAGCGTCCTATTTATTTTTTCCATGGCGTCTAACACTATTTATAACATTGTATTTAGTTATCTTATTCATTATTTACTTTATAAAATAGCTATGTACCCCATTAGATCGAAAGGTGTGTATGCAGGCACGGTATTTGTCATTGCTATTGTTCACCAATGTGTATATGTTTTGTGACTGACATACAGTGTATACTTCATCAATATTTGTTGAATAAGTGAATAAATGGAAACAACAAATGAATCACTTCTTTCTTAAGGTGAATTTGCTGCCAGGAATCTCCTCAGTCCTTCCCACAAATAGACTTCTGGCAAGCCTGCTCCTCGGGTCAGCTAAAAATATGCAGTCCTGTCTCATTCTGCATCACCAATGTGGCTAAGCTTTAAGCTCAGGGTTCTTATAGGTGCAGTGTAATCTACCAAGAAACCAGACCTCATATGGACATGTTATTCCCTTGAATTCTAGAGTCACTGGGAATAAAAGTGGCTGTCATTCTTTGTGAAGATAAAATTGTCCCCGGAAGTCTTAAAACAGACCTCAAACAAGCAAAAGCTACTGCCACAGATTTTGCTAGTAGCCTCTTGGTGTCTGCTCGCCATTGCTTGCTTAGTCTAAGAAGCTCTTTTTTTTTTGATTTTTGCACATTATCTCCCAGAATCAAGATGATCATTACTAAACTGCTACATGTGACCATCTGGCTGAGTGCTGGTCAGTGAGAGTGGAAAGTGTCATTTGGGGGTTCTGAAAAATCTCTTTAAGAGGCAAGGTGAATCCCCTTATTCTGCCCTACTTTGATTGTGTTCCTACAGTCATCTTGGATCATAAAGACAAAAGTTACCTGGTGGCTCAGTGGGAAAGAACCTGCCTGCCAATGCAGGAGATACAGGATACTCGGGTTTGATCCCTGAATCTGGATGATCCCCTGGAGGAGGTATGGCAACCCACTCCAGTATTCTTGCCTAGGAAATGCCATGGACAGAAGAACCTGGAGGACTACAGTCTGTGAGGTCACAAAGTGTCAGGCACGACTGAGTGACTAAACAGCCACAACAACCCTCTGGGAGTGGTAGAACAGATTCCTAGAAGGTGTTAAGGTCCTAAGTACCATGTTGAACCATCATACCAGCCCTCAATTGTTTATTTGTGTGTATGTGTGTGTGTTTAATGTGAGCATTAAACATCTATACCCAGGTAATATCAATCCAAACAGATATATTTAGCCAAAGCAATACCATCCTAAGAATTTTGCCATTTAAGAAAAAATATCCATACACCTTGACACGGGAGTTGTGTAAAACCTGATTTTTTTTTTTCCTACAAAACAGCAGGCTAAGCTTAAGAATATATAAGAACTTTGTCTACTAGAGAATTCTGTGACCATATCTAAATATGACCACTCTGGATTGTTTAACTAATATTAGTAAGAAACAAAGCCTGTCTTTACAGTTTGGCAAAAGCTCATTAATTTGATTTGAGGGGTGGGGATGATTTGAGTGCAATCTAGGCTGCAGTTTATCTTTGTAGTAACTAACACACAC
>NW_011481824.1:33043-33993 GCF_000754665.1 Bison bison bison | reverse complement strand
AGGGTTGATTTCCTTTAGGATTTTTTTTTTTTGGTGTGTACATTTTATTATTATTATTTTTCACTTTACAATATTGTATTGGTTTTGCCATACATCAACATGCATCCACCACAGGGTTCAAGATGGGGAAACCAACTGCTTTCTAATTGAAAGTTGGCAGCTTCATGTTTGCATAGAAACAGTTAATGTGCTAATTTTAAATGATTTTTAAAAATCTATTTTTTTAAATTTTATTTTATTTAACTTTACAATATTGTATTGTTTATTTACTAAAATAATTTGGCAAGACCTTATTATTGTTACTCATGTTGTATCGAGGTGGGCCAAAACTGAAACTCAATATTTCTGCTTCCTTGATGACTAGCAGCAGGGAAAAAACTGCTTTTTTAAAGTTGCAGAAAATTTCCTTCCTAGGGCTGGAAGAGTGAAAGTGGGAATGTGCTTTGGGAGTAGGTAGTCTTTCTCTTTGTTCTGGAAGGGATTAATCCTGAGCTTTATCAACATGCAGAAGTAAGCTAAGTACTTATTCTTTGTTCTCTGATTTTGGAAGTAATATAAGTGTAAATAATTCTGAGAGGAATGCTAACATTCTAATAATGCAAAAGTTTACTTTTGGTGGGATGAGGATGGAGGGATGGGAACCCAGTCCCTCCTGGATATCTAGGGATGTTCCCTTTCATCTGGCATGCTCTGGGCAAAAGCTGAAGAACCTTGAAACTGGAAAGAGAGAGATGACGGGAGAAGAAATACAGGCAGCTGGTCTGCTACAGACCTTCCATATTTGATGTCTGATACTGAACTCAATTATCCTTTCCTGCACTGTAATCACGTTTCCAGCACAATGTGTTAACCACCACAGCCTCTTGTGTTGTATTTCCTTGGGGTGGGGAGGAAGGGGCTCTGTTTCTATATTCAGAAAGAGGTTTTTGAGAACTGGAGTGGCATGGCTT
>NW_011481824.1:26323-32742 GCF_000754665.1 Bison bison bison | reverse complement strand
ATACACAGGAGGACTCTGTGTTACCCAGGATGAGTTCTCAAGTTATTTTTTATTTAGACATTCAAGAAAGATGATGCTTAGAAGGCTAGAAAAGTGGGAGCACTAGGGTTTCATAATAATATAAATACTGTTTCTCTTGAATATTTACTGCTACTGCTAAGTCACTTCAATTGTGTCCAACTCTGTGCAACCCCAGAGACAGCAGCCCACCAGGCTCCCCCGTCCCTGGGATTCTCCAGGCAAGAATACTGGAGTAGGTTGCCATTTCCTTCTCCAATGCATAAAAGTGAAAAGTGAAAGTGAAGTCGCTCATTCGTGTCCGACTCCTAGCGATCCCATGAACTGCAGCCTACCAGGCTCCTCCATCCGTGGGATTTTCCAGGCAAAAGTACTGGAGTGGGGTGCCATTGCCAATATCTACTCTAGCACCTGTGTAAAACAGTTGATACGCATGATCTCATGTATTGCTCATAACACCTGAAAGGCAGCATTATTTTCATTACCAGGGAGGCAAATGCTTAGAAATATTATAATTGGAAATTTGTCTTATTCTATGTTATTGTAATGAAAGTATTTTTCTTTACCTTTTTAAAATTAATTCTTACTAATCTTCTTTGCAGTTAATATGAACTGGTGATATTTGGTAGTCAGATGACAATAAAACTTTAATGAATTATCTATCAAGAGTGTTCATTTCCAGGAAGAACGTGGAAATATGTATGTGAATCCAGAGTATTAAGAGTAAGAGTTATGCTGAGAATATCTAGTGGAAGAGTTTTGCAGTTCATATCTAGTGGAAAAGTTTTACAGTTAATATCAATGTTTATTTTTTATAATCACATATTTTGTTTTGAATCATGATACAAAGTAATACTGAGAACATTGAGTTTAACATTCTAGTATTTTTTTATTAATTTATTTTAATTGGAGGCTAATTACTTTACAATATTGTAGTGATTTTACCATACATTGACGTGAATCAACCATGGGTGTACATGTGTTCCCCATCCTGAACCCCCCTCCCACCAGTATTAAATGACCACAAGTTACTGGTATTTACTCATGAGCATCATGATTCACATTTGATTGCCATGTCCTAGAGTGAGTAAAGTGTTGCTATTATGTACAGTACACTGTAGACAGGCTTACTAATGAAAAACTGCAGCAAAAATGACGGGCTACATTAGTAATGGATAATAAAGTCAGAACAGCTCTTAATGGTGAGCAATGTTACAGTTACCGAGTCTGCTGCTTTTCTTTTCTTTCTTTTTCTTTTTTTTTTACTGTTTTACTCTGGAGAAGTGAAGTTGCTCAGTCATGTCTGACTCTTTGTGACCCCATGGACTGTAGCCTTCCAGGGTCCTCCATCCATGGGATTTTCCAAGAATACTGGAGTGGGTTGCTTTTTTCCTTTGGAGGGCTTCACACTTATGTCTTCTTCTCTTCTTTCTTAACCAACTAGATGGTTAAATGCAGAAATGCACTCAAGTGTAAGTGGAAAATGCCTGGCAGGAAAAGTCAATTGGCTTTTACTAAAATTAGGAGAAATATTTACAGCCATTCAAAAAAAAAGTTGGTTGATTACAGGAGTGGAGTGCAAGCTCACATGAGCTCCTGGAGGGGCCTTGTTTTCACTTCGTCATATGCACAGTGGCACAGAATTGAGCTAGTAACTTGGTGTGATTTGAGAAAGGGGTGGCTCTAGTGGCTTATGACTCTCCTGCTCCCAGTACCTTCCAACTCCTCACTAGGAAGCCCCTGGAGTTGGATGTCCAGTGTTAGGCAGCACTATAGCCTGAGAAGCTGACTAGGATTCACGTGGAAGAGAAAGGTGGTCAGGCGGCTGGAGACAAGGTGAGTCAGAGCATGAACAGACCTTCAGCTACAGGTGCAGTCATAGAGGGAGTTGAGGGGCACAGGTTCTTGCAGAAATTGAGTCAAAGTCTTGTGTGTATGTGTGTGTGTGTGTATATATAACACACATACATACATACAGGCTCCTCTGTCCATGGAATTCTCCAGGGAGGTAAAGTTGACAATACATAAATACATAAAGATGATTTAGATATGAATGTATATATATACACACACACACATACATACATACAGGCTCCTCTGTCCATGGAATTCTCCAGGGAGGTAAAGTTGACAATACATAAATACATAAAGATGATTTAGATATGAATGTATATATATACACACACACACATACATACATACAGGCTCCTCTGTCCATGGAATTCTCCAGGGAGGTAAAGTTGACAATACATAAATACATAAAGATGATTTAGATATGAATGTATATATATACACACACACACATACATACATACAGGCTCCTCTGTCCATGGAATTCTCCAGGGAGGTAAAGTTGACAATACATAAATACATAAAGATGATTTAGATATGAATGTATATATATATATATATACACACACACACACACATCCATATACATATAAAATCATGAATGGAAAGGTTGAAAGAGAGGTCATTCTAAAAGAAAAGCTATTATAAAGGAGGAACACTTGGATACAGCTCCTTATCTTATCTCTGTAATAGATTGTTGTTTGGTCTAACTCTGGTTTTAGCCTCCTTCGAACTAAGGAAAACTCATCTTTAAACTCACCTGAATCTTTAATCTGTGTTTTATGTCAAGAGCTATTTTCAGGCCATAATCACAGCTCTGGAGCTTTAAACTATCATAGCATTTTGATATCAAAAGGATTTGACTTTGTTCTTTCTAGGGAGACAGACAAAAACGCCTGCTTGAAATAATCAAATGGCTGCATAGTTGGATCTTTCTAATCCCTGCTTTCTCCCTGGATTAGGGAAGATGAAGAAGAAATTTTTCAAGGAGAAGAAAAGTATAGCATCTCTCTGAAGCCTTCTGTCCATAGCCGTTTCTCTGCCCTTGACCTGTTCTGGAGTCCCAGCACCAATGCTGTTCCTTCGGCAGGGAAGATGGAGAAGCTATGAGCCAGACGTTTGACTATAAATTAGCTTTTTTGTTGATGCTGATCTGATGGCTGAATTCTAATAATTGACTTCTTGCCTCATTCCTTATGATTAAGGTGCCATGTGGGGACATTTTTGTGAGCAAAAAGGGATGCTATTAATAACTAATCTGGGAAAGCAGGTATAAACCTGGGCTGCCCTGTGCAAACTGGACATTTGATCTCTCTATTTATGATCAAGTAGTACATGGTCCTAATGAATGATACTAATAACCTTTCTACACTTTGATGGAGACTAAGCACTTTAGTTACAGTGTGTCATTTAATCCTCAGAGCTGCCTCCCCTACCATATCAGTGCTGTTAGCCTCCAGATTTTACAGATTAGGAATTGGAGGCACAAAAAAGGGAAGTCACCCAAGTTCCCATGGCTAAGTTCCCATTGGCAGAAACAAATTGCAGGGGCTTGGAAAAGGTGAACGGAAGTACCAGTTAGGTTGAAAATAAGGAGCAGTGGGCTGGAATGAGGGCATAAGGACAGACACATTCCACAGGTGGTGTGGCAGTGTTAGCTGGGGATGTCTAGGGGGTGGAAGGGATTCTTAAGAATGCCAGGAAAGCATAGGCTAACAGACTATTTTTGTCATGGTGTATGGCAGCACATCAGTGGGGAGGTGAGAGTCACCCATCACCCCTTGCTCCCTTGAGATGCCCAGGGATCTCAGCTGTAACATGACAGGCCTGAAGCACACAGTACAATGTGTGCTTGTACAGATAACCCAGCTGTGTCAGCAGTTCTCCAACACCATCCTCCTGCACCTACAGAACTCTCTGTTATGAGCAAGCTAGGTCCTGTGATTTCTGTCTGTTTATGTGGTCAGAATTCCAGGAGGATTTATCCTCTTCATCCTTCATTTTATCTCCAAACACTCTGTCATCTTTTATTACCCCCTAGGCATTCCTTGTGTAAGCCTTGAGCTGATGGAAAGCAACTTAAAGGCATGGACCAAATCATTTTGGCATCTAAGTGAGCATCACAGTGCTAAGCACAGAGAGATATACAACAACAACAAAAATATTTTCATAGATCAGTTTTTTCATGCAGCTATAATATATAGCTAAAATGGAGTCACTTCAAACAATACAAATGTATTATCTTACAGAAAGTCTGAAATGAGGCTCACTGGGCTAAAATCAAGATATCAGTAGGTCCATGTTCCTTCTGATGGGTCTAAGGGAGAATCCACTGCCTTCTCTCTCCCAACCTTTAGAGGCCACCTGCATTCCTTGGCTTGTCACCCCATCTTCCATCTTCAAAGCCAGCAGCAGAGCATCTTCAAACTTGGCTGATTCTGCCCTCTCTTTGCCACTCTCTTTCACTTTTAAAGACCCTTATGATGACAGTGGGCCCATCCAGATAATCTAGGGTAGTCTCCCCTTTGCAAGGTCAGTTGATGAAACAACTGTAAGTCCCCTTTGCTGTGTAACATTAACGTAGTCACAGTTTCTGAGGATTAGAATATGTACATCTTTGGAGGGGCCTACTGTACTTCTGTCCAAATGGGAAGGAAAAGGACACATGTTTCTCCCTGTGTTAGTTTCCCATTGTTTTTTTTTTTTTTTTCTTTTTTGGCCACACCATGCAACATGTAAGCTTTTAGTTTCCCAACCTGGGATCGAACCTGCATCCCCTGCATTGGAAGTGCATAGTCTTAACCACTGGACTGCCGGGAAAGTCCCAGTTTCCCATTGTTGATATAACACATTGACAACAAACTTTGTGGCTTAAACAGCACAAATTTATCATCTTACAGTTCTGTACGCCAAAAGTCTGAAATGGCTAAAACCAAGATGTCAGGAAGGCTACATTCCTTTGGAGGTGCCAGCACAAAATCCATTTCTTTGCCTCTTCTAGAGGCCACCTGCATTCCTTAGCTCATGGTTCCTTCCTACATTTTCAAAGCCAGAAATGTGTGATCGAATTGTTCTCACACTGAATCATTATAACCCTCCTTCCAGCTTCACATATCCTTCCCTGACTCTCACTCTTTGGCTTCCCTGTTGTGCTTAAGGACCTTTGCGATGACATTACACTTAGCCAGATAATCCAGGATAATCTACCATCTCAAGATCAAGTGGTCAGCAGTGTTCATTCTTTTATGCCATGTAATCTGACATATTCATAGGTTCTCACAGTAGAATGTGGACACCTTTCTGGGGCCTATATTCTGCCCCACATCTTCTAAAAACTTTCCAAAAATATGTTCAAATATGCACAGAAGTGGAGAGACAGAGTACCATAAAGCCTCACTGACTCATCCTTAGCTTTGGACTCGGTTCATTTTTGAGGGTTATTCTGTGAGTGGTTGTAATATTATTTCATACAATAAATACTAGTTAACTTTATTTCTACATTATTTTGATTTCTTGTTATATAAACATTGAGATTATAATGTATTGTTTAAAAGTTATTTTGTAGACTTTATTTACTACTAATAATGGTTGTAAATGATATAAAACAGTACAATAAATACTCTCAAGGCAGAATATTGTATATAAAAATCATGAAAAGTAGGATGGACACAAAAAACCTGATATTCTGACATCCCTCAGTACAAAAGAATACCTCTGGCCAATATTCAAAAACCTAGTGTCTAGATAGCAATAGGGGTTATCTAGACCCTTCCTAGCATCATCTGGGCCAATCTTCTGCTTGGTGGAAAATGGAAACTTAATAACAGCACTTTTTAAGTCACGAACTAGTGTGGCATTATATTATTTTATGGTACTGAAAGTTTTTTTTGCTCATTAGTTAGTTTTGTTCACATTAAGTAGTGTTTTGCAAAACACAAATGAGCTATAAAACTAGAATATTTAATATTCATACTTGTTATACTTTAATATCTTGCTGAAGAGTTCACAGAGGACATGGCGCTTGTGTCCTGCATGTGCCAGTATTTATAAACTTTCCCATTAGTATTCATATTAGAGATAAGTGAATGAAAATAGAAATTATCTGGAAATTGAAATGTTGATGCATTACACTTGAAGTTTTCATTTTCTAGGCTATATTATTTTATGATTTCAGCTTTTGTAATCTTGTTATTACCGTGTGGCCAATACATAAATTATACACATGGTAGATTTGTTTTGGGGGTTGGAGTGGTACAGCCAATGGAGAATAAAGAAAGATAAACACAAGTTCTGTGAGATTATTCCTCCTTCTTACCAAGAATGCATCAGAGCTCTCTCCAGGGCCACAGGGGGATGAATACTGTTGCGCCATATTCATCTTGTCAGCTCTGAGCCAGCTTCTGTATGTTTAAGTCACAAAATTCTTGAAGAGCTTGGTTTTCTCAGCTTCTGTCAAAACTCTTCCTGTGGCTGTGTGCCTCCACTGTAGGCTAATGTTTGTCCTTGTTACATAGACAGAAATGTGATGTACACATCTTATATCACTTCTA